>NC_089832.1:14986939-15276939 GCF_035046505.1 Tiliqua scincoides
TTCGAAAGCATACACATTAAACGGCTTGGGGACATTCTTCAGCTGTTCCCAGATGTGGTGGTTTGGGGTCGTCCAGCGCCCAGCGATGACATCATAGTCTCTTTGCCCCAGGTGTACCAACTTCGACAGGGAATCGTACAGCCCTCCGTGAAAGCCAATAATGACTTCAAAATCCGGATTGGTGTCCTGATAGATCTCTCCATAAGGCGTGTACAAGATTTCTTTTATCACGTGACCTCGGCTGCTGAAGATCGCCAAGGGTGTACCCGTGTTGTCACAGGCAACATAGTACTCCTCTCCGCTGCTCAACTCCATCGCAATCAAGTGGCCCTGGAGGTCGTAATAGAGGGAAGTTATTTCGGAGCTACTGTGGTTATACAAGTGAGTGACTCTCACTGGGTTGGAGAGGTCAGCGTAAAAGAACTGCAGATGTTGTCCGAGGCTCGATCTGCTGGCCACCCGCCGTCCCAACCCGTCGTAGCAATACTGGATCGTCCACCCTAAAACCCGGTTGTAAGCTTTGTTCAGCAGGCCGTTGGAGTTGTACTCAAAGATGTCATTCCCTCTTTGTTTGAGAAAACCATCTTCGTCCATCTTATACTGAATGTCCCCCAGGCGTGTGATGCGATCTCTAAGGTCATACCTCAAAGGAGTCAACCGTGCGCTGTTTCCGTGGCTGAGCAGATTGATGTTGCCATTGAGGTCATAGCTATAGCGCCACTGGGTTTTATCGTTCACAGAGACAGTCTGAAGTTGGCTGTCTGCATCGTATTCATAAAAATACCTGGTGATGTTGGCATCTACTCCGACCCGTATGTCGCATATCACCATGCGGCCCATGTTGTCGTACTGAATGGTCATCCAGTAGGCGATGGCTTTGAGGATCTCATACTGCACTTCAATCACTTGACCGTTGGCGCTAAAAATTTTGGTATGCTTCATCACGGTGGTTGTTATGACTTGGTTTAAGTCATAGTTGATGACGCTGAACTTTCCAAATTGTTCGGTTTTACCGGACACATCAACGTAGCGATATAAGTCGATGGGGAGAGGCGTTTCGTTGATCATGGCCTGCATGCTGGTTACTCGGAAGTTGTTGTAACTGTAGTCAAACCTGGCATTCACGAGGCCCTCTTCACTAAATCTGAAAATCTGGCGACCAATAAGTGGACCTACGTGGAAGACATCGAGCAAAAGTTTGAGGAAAAAGAAAATGACCGACAAACCGACCAACCAACCAACTTTTATTACGCAGCTATGCTGCAATTTTTTAAAGTCTGAGCAATTTGCTAAACAAAAGTAAATCACAATTAACAGTATCTACAGGGAGGGCAGGAAGAACAGTGACAGGGCACATGGTGACATAGCTAGGGTGTGGCAAGTCTGAATACCTGCCCTGGGCGCCCCTTGAAGGTGGGCACCAATGACCAGAAGGAATGGGGGGCAGCCAGATCATGAAGCCGCCGCCTTGTGTTTTAGTGGCTTTGTGTTCTGGCTGTCCCTTCTGTTCAGGGGCACTCCCCCTCGAAGGGAGGGCCCCCACAGAAAAGGGAGCCAGATCGTGAAGGGGCCACCATCAGCGCCTCCTCCTTCTCCAGGACAACCTGGAAGTGACATCATGATATCACGTGACACTGTGCTGTCATCATGTCTCTGCCCTGGGTGCGGGGCTGTTAGGTTCGCCACTGAACTTCATCACCTTGCTCATGGGAAATACCTCCTAATTCTAATCTTTGCCTTGCTTCCTGCTGCCTCCTCCAGACTAGAAAGATTAGCAATGTCAATTTCTTTCTTTTTTTAACCCATTTTTGCCCAGCCCACAGGCATACACATTTGGTACCTGTCGCTTATATGCAATGTTAGGCAGAAATGGCTTAAACGTACAATTTTATTATCGTTTTTAAAGAAAGGCTGCAAACCTCAAGGATCAAATTCTACATTCGAGCAATTCACTGATGAGGACATGCCACAGATGCAGGATTCAACACCCAGTCCAACGTGGAACTGTAGTTTTTAATCTGAACCCACCTGTCTGCCTGTACCTGATGGTACATATGAATCCATCGTGCATCAGGTGTATTGTTTTAATGACGCCCGATGATTCTTCATAAGTAAAGGAGACCTGCGTGGTATCGTAAAGGATGTCCGACAGCCTGGATTGCTTGGTATACTTGTACAGAACCCTGCGTCCCGTCCCTGGGTACAGGGTTTGCAGGAGCCGTCCATCTCTGGTGAAATCCTGGATGAGCGACGAGCTGCTGTCTGGCGGGGAGTAGAGGTTACGGTAGTACCCAACCGAAAGCATGGTCTGAAAACTGTGGCGCACCATACTGGGCATGGTGATAGACAGCAGGTAGTCGGACTGGTCGTACTCAAAGATGTACCGGCGTTGGCTGTGTAGGAGAAGCATCACAGACTGGAAGGAAAACCCAGAAACAAAAGGAATGATGGCATGCAAAAAACATTACTCCCCCGCCCCCCAAAAAAGGAGAGTGTCCCCAACACAAAATGTCACTATTTGCTGTTGTGGCCAAACTGGGGCTCACGAGCCACATGTGGCTCTCTGACATATGCCTAAACTATAACTAAACTATGTCCCCTGGGGGCTGGGGGATAGGAATAGGCCCTCAGTTTGGCTGTACTTATCGTAAGAGGTGACTAAACAGCCACTGGGTAGATGGGACTCGTCAGCCTGGGAAGGCAGCTCATCTGAGAGAAGGAAAACTCTGATCCCAAACCTCCACTGCCTTGTGGCTACATCCAGTTATGGAAAAGGCTTCAGGAGTCAACCTCAAGGCAAAATCTGGAGCCGGAGTCCCTGAGGCAGCTCATGGCTGAACACAGTCACGTTCTGGCAACTCCTGCGACGCTGCTGGAACCAACCATATTGGCCTCTGCCTTTCTGTTGGACCATTTCAGCGATGTGGAGAGGGGGGATTTGCTGCATGGGTAACAGCCTATCCTCCATACCTACTTTACCCAGGCTTTGCGCACTGGAGAGGACACTGTTCCAGAACCACCATTCAGAGCGCGATACCATAGTCTTCCGAAGGATGCCAACAATGGCCTCAGTAATGGATGAGAGGGTGGGGAGGGGGAAGGAGCATCCCATCTTTCCTCTTCCCCCCACATTTGACAGGTCTCTAATAATCACCGAACCCAAGAGTCATCTTAAGGCTGCTGCATGATAAGTATTCACGGTACTCATCAAAGGTTCCCAAAGGAGTTTCTGTCAAATGGAAAACAGGTTCCCTAAAGCATTTTCCCTACAAATCATTGATGTCTTTAGGTCTTAAACCTAAGTCTGTTAATTAAGCAGGGAAATATTGACCATTTGCCATGGTTGTGGTGGGGGGAGAGAGGGTCTGTTAATAGCACTGCTAAATAAGAAGGCATAGGGCAAAATTAGACATGATTGTGGCAGTAACAAGAACTGCCCTAAACTTGTAGAGAGAAAGGTGGAGCCAATCAGTGGGAGCCAGAGCCGGAGTCCCTGAGGCAGTTCATGGCTGAACACAGTCACGTTCTGGCAACTTCTGCGACGCCGCTGGAACCAACCGTATTGGCTTCTGCCTTTCCATTGGACCATTTCAGTGACGTGGGGAGGGGGATTTGCTGCATGGGTAACAGCCTATCCTCCATATCTACTTGAAGGCTTCGCGCACTGGAGAGAACACTCTGTTCCAGAACACTATTCAGAGCGCGATACCAGAGTCTTCTGAGACTGAAGGATGCCAACAAGTATGTCTAAACTGAGAGTCCCCTGGATCAAAACATGTTTAATGTTCGTGGCGAGTAAAAATATTTAAGAATTTAAATTCTTCTTTAAAATTGTGGCTCTCAGATATCTGAAGTTTATCCTAAGCAACTCTTAACATTAAGCAAGTTTGGCCACGCCTGCTGGATGCACATCTTCCTGGGATTAAGTCCTACTGGACTCGGAGAGCATGCTCAGGTTCACACTGTTAGACTGGGTGGGAATAGCCAGCCTTAAATGCTTTCACCCTCTTTCTCTTTGCTTCACAACTTCCCAGTTTGTTCTTTCTCTTTTTTATGTGTCTACAACCTGTCCTCCTTTCTCACTCAACTGCCAGTTAGGCTGAAAGGTCTTTCTCTTGCCCAGCCCTGCCTACCCCTTAATCCCCAGCAAGAAGAATGATGTTGTCCTAGAAATCTTCCCTTTAGAGTTCCCAGAAAACAAAGTGTGGGGCTTTTGTGCTCTCTCTCTCTCTCTGTTTAAATTTCAAATGTATGCAAACATTAAACCCTGCAAAGTGAGTCAGTAGTTATCCCCAAACTGCAGACTGGGAAAACTGAGGCTGGGTGAGAGCAAGCCGAAGGCTTCAGATGCAAAGCTAGCATCAGCTTTTACTTCTGGAATAAAGCATGTACTGTAAACATAAATATGATGCTTAGTTTTTCCAAGAAGAATCGTGCTTACTCCAGGCTTTGCTTATCTAATTTAGTCTTACCCATAACTAATATTTACACTCAAGTACACCTGCAGTTACTGAAAGATTACTTTGCAAAAAGGTCACAGCAGATATTCCGTATGATATTCATTTCTTTAAATATTCCTTGGGATTTATGGTAAGCTGTCAGTTTTATAAGGGGCAAAGTCTCCCAACCTTTCCCCATCAGCAGATCTTCCTTGAACTTTCCAATGGTCCTAGCAGTGACTAAAGAACTTAAGACAATGTCACAATATGCAGCCGGAACAATGCCATGAATAAAAACATATTGTTACCCTGCACATGCCCAATCTCGTCTGATCTTGGAAGCTAAGCAGGGTCAGGCCTGGTTAGTACTTGGATGGGAGACTGCCTAGGAATACTGGGTGCTGTAGGCTTATACCATAGTCTTTCGAGACTGAAGGTTGCCAACCATGGAGCCATGGAAGCCATTGTCCATTGGAAGATATCACATGAATAGCCATCACCCAGAATGTCTGTGCTCTAGATTTCTAAAGTACATTTTAATTTACATTTTTTTTTTTTGCATGCTTGCTTGGTAATAGGCTGAGCTTTTGGAGATAGAATGGGTTAAAAAAATCCATTTTTAAAAAAAACCACATTGAGTCTCAAATTGGGAGAAGCAGGAGGTAAGAGAGGTGAGCGGCTCATTAAGATCTGCTTTCCAATGCTGCTCTTCCTGAAGCCAGTAATGAACTGACAGTCTAGTGCCTGCCAGCAGTTACTGACACCAGTTCTGATCCAAGTCCCACCAAAAGAATTTCCTGGTGGATTTAAATGGGCTTTCGGTGACACGCCTAGTAATGACTGGAGGGTGCCGTGTGGCATTTCGTATCCATCTCTTCACTCTCCAGGTCACCCCTTCAGCCTGCACTTAAAAACTCCTTTTTGTCACTTCACATCCCCGCTGTTAATGCTCAATTTTGCGATTCTTCAGGAGATTTTGTGCGCATTAACTTTTTACAGTCTGACAGGTCTTCTCTTGAAGAAATGGGACGTGCCTGTTAATGTGAAGCCACAGCCTGACACAGCGAGAGTTCAGCAGAAACTTTGCTTCAGTATTTTTAACTAGCGAAACTAGGTCAACTGCTTCACTTATAGCCAGACCCTATGTAGGGCCTACAGCAGGGGATCTCACAATCTGCTGCTGTAAGTCCTGTTATGACAGCAGGAAAAGCACACCACCATTATGTGCCCCGGAGCTGCTAGTGCAAGCAGCCAAAGGCTCCACATGCCCACCAGTGGGTCCCAGGTGCCCCACCAGAGCAGACACAGTGGCAGCGGGGGCAGTTCATGGATGGTTCAAGGGAGGAGCGGGGTGGACAAGGGGCAGCACAGGGTCGGTGGATCTCGTGTCACTAGAGCACACCAAGATTCTATTCCCACTACAACATATTGTATTCCCTAAATAACCGATGTAGGTCCAAGAAGACCCACTGATGACCAGGGGACTTGTGGTGAGATAGGTAAGAAATATTTTTACTTACCTCTCCCAGGCCATATTGTTGCCCTCCCTTCCACTATAGCATGCAGCTCAGCAACATAATGTGAACTGCTATGGGATAGGACTGGGCCATTAAATGCATATGTGGTATCATTAAAGAGGCCAGGGCAGGAGATCAGGAACGAGCCAAGAGTCAGAATCAGAAAGGAGAAACAAGTTGAGGAACATACCTGGTGTCAAACAAGAAGATTTTTATAGTCCTTCCTGTTCAGAGAAGCCCAATCACCACCATTTAAGAATTTAAATGCTTCTTATATATTGTGGCTCTCAAACATCTGAATTTTATTGTATGTGGTTCTTACTTTAAGCAGGTTTGGCCACCTCTGTTCTAGAAGACCTATCTCATCAATGGGTCTGATTCACTTGGCTCTATCATACAATCTCTTCAACTTCAATCAAGAGTCCATACCTTTTCCAAGTACGTATAGCTCCATATTTTGCCGTCTGCCCATGTTCTGGAAACGATCCTGCCGCCGGGGTCATACTCCATTTTCTCAGTCCATGTTCCTCTCTGGATATAGGTGACTAGCCCAGAATGTGAGTAAGTGATGTTGACTTCGTTGTATTTGCTGATGGGGGACCAGAGAATTGGACGGCCTGCCTGGTCGTAGAGAATTCGAAGAGTGAACTTCCGATGGTCGTCATAGATCTTTCCTGTTCTGGTGATGTGGTCAAAATCAATCGATAGCAGGTTTCTGTTATGGGCCTAAAGGTGAATATAGCAAGAAAAAGAAAGAATGAATTGTAGTGAGAAATATATGGAGCTAAAGTGGTTCTACAGAAGAAGCTGTTGGCTGCTGTTGACAATGGTCTGGTGAGTCGCAACAAGAGGGAAGGCCTTCCTGGGGCACGTCTGCCTATAACAGTTAGACCTCTGTATTCGAGGTTTGGCACCTGAAGATATCTGACAGCATAGGGGGCTGACCTGTACTGGAGGGCCACACATTACCTCCTGGATGTAATTGGACATGTTTTGAAGTTGCCTTCCCAGGCCTCGGAAAGCCTTCTGGAGGTGACGGGTTGCATCTGGAGGTCCTATGAGGGCCCCACTGCAGATTCCATTATCCACGGATATAAGTATCCACGGGGACTTGGGGAATGGATCCTCCGCGGACACAGAGGGCCGACTATCTAGCCAGTGACTTTATAATTCACTTGCTGCTTTCAGTTCAAACCACGTTTGGATTGAGAACTCCTCCAAGATAGAATTTAAATGTACTTTAGCAACAAAGGAAGTATCTATACGGACACGATCCCCATGCCACTCCATTGACGCTGGGAGGACACCCTGTTAAAGCATTTCTAGGCTTCAACACACTTGCTTCTTCAGATGTTTGGAAGTTCTGTAGATATGCCAGCGATTGAACCAGGCAAGGCTAGCTCTCTACCACGAGCGACGATCACTTCCACTGTCCATAATATTAATACGTCTTCTTAAGCGCACAGTTAAGTCCTTAAGTCCCATTGATTTTAATGGAACTTTTAGACAAGTTCAGTGTTATTCTCAAGAGTGTGCCTACAATGCTTAATATCTGTAATTACTACCCCAAGCTGTGATTTCACACATGGTAGAATGATTTCTTCCCTATATTTAGACGCAATGTGAAAGCTGAAAAGCAGGTGTTCTTCTTTCAGCTACCCCTGTTGCATTTTTAGGTATCTATAGTACCATTTAATACTGAGCCCTTACAATAATAACTGTTTCACCACGGGCCCCCCACCTCAGCTCCATACATTCTCCCAGGATTGCAGCAACTTCTAATGACAGTTCAATTGATGCGCTTCCCCCCCTTTTAACTCCCATCTAAAGCCAAATTGGATCTGCGTGTTTAAGAAATTACTCTTTAGCCATTTAACACACCAGAATTTTGTAAAGCTAGGGCATTCACAGAAACTATCTCCCCACCAGGTGTGTGGGAAATATCATTGCTTAGACCAGTGGAACAAAATGTCTTTGCTTAGACCAGATGCTCATTGGAGACTGGGGGTTCCCTGAGGGCCAGATTGGGAGTTCTCAAGGGCTGCAAGTGGCCCCAGGGCCTGGGTTTGGGCAGCCCTGGCTTAGACAGACAGACAGACAGACAGACAGACAGACAGACAGAGACTTTATTACGGTTAAAGATAAGCCCCCAAATAAAATCAGCTAAGATAGTTTTAGCGTCTATGACTTTTTTCTGTGACATCTTTTTGCTTATGTGAACGTAAGATGAGCCCTGCCAAAGGCCCATCTAGTTCAGCACTCTGTTTCCCACAATGGGTGCCTCTGGGAATCCCACAAGCAAGAGAAAAAGGCATGGAGGGAAGGAGACTCAACTGTAAACCTGCACATGCCCAATCTCGTCTGATCTCGGAAGCTAAGCAGGGTCAGGCCTGGTTAATACTTAGATGGGAGACCGCCTGGGAATACCGGGTGCTGTAGGCTTATACCATGAGCTCGGAAGCTAAGCAGGGTCAGGCCTGGTTAATACTTAGATGGGAGACCGCCTGGGAATACCGGGTGCTGTAGGCTGATACCATGAGCTCGGAAGCTAAGCAGGATCAGGCCTGGTTAGTATTTGGATGGGAGACCGCCTGGGAATACCGGGTGCTGTAGGCTTATACCATAGTCTTTCGAGACAGAAGGTTGCCAACCATTTGTGGAAGAAATCAAGCACAGATTATATACTTCACAGGCTATAAAACACCCAGTTTTAAATTTCCACACATTTCCCCAAAATTAGTTAGTCTAAAATGGCTTTCTCTCTTCTTCCATGACCTCTGAGCATTACCATAGGTTTCGGTTTGCAGGAATCAAACAAAGCAGAACCTATAACCAAGTAACCCTCCCAGTATAGTGGAAACTATGCACATTTTATATCCGTGACTTCATATTCCTGCAGTCCCCAAAGATTGCGCTCCACTGGGACCAGACACCTTCCTCTTCAAGCCAAACAAGGAAGTGAGCTCAGCAAAGGAAGGGAGATGATAGTCCCTCCACCCTGCCACCCCAAACGTTACTTCTGAATTGGGAGGGGGTATTCCTTGTCCCCTCCTCAGGGCCCAGAGATGATGTTCCCTTTGGGAAAAGAATGGGTAGGACTGGATTCAATAAAGCCGGCCTGTGCTAGCCCCTTACTTTTGGTATCCCCAATTCTGACCACAGCTATTCCTGGAGATGTTTTCCTAACCTGATGTCATGTTGAAACATCCTGGAGGCCCTCTTGGAATATCCAGGATTCAAGTCAGACGCCACCTGGAGAATGAAGCAAATCCTTGGAGACTCCAGGCCACTCTTGGAGGGTTGGCAGGCAACCCTACCTGTTTTGCAGGAAGTAATGGCCTCATTGGCCAATGGCCTACACCCTGGGGGCTGGGGGATAAGAATAGGCCCTCGGTTTGGCTGTACTTGTCGTAAGAGGCGATTAAACAGCCACCGGGTAGATGGGACTCATCAGCCTGGGAAGGCAGCTCATCTGAGAGAAGGAAAACTCTGATCCCAAACCTCCACTGCCTTGTGGCTACATCCAGTTATGGAAAAGGCTTCAGGAGTCAACCTCGAGGCAAAATCCAGAGCCGGAGTCCCTGAGGCAGTTCGTGGCTGAACACAGTCACGTTCTGGCAACTCCTGCGACGCTGCTGGAACCAACCGTATTGGCCTCTGCCTTTCCATTGGACCATTTCAGCGACGTGGAGAGGGGGGATTTGCTGCATATCTACTTTACCCAGGCTTCACGCACTGGAGAGGACACTCTGTTCCAGAACCACCATTCAGAGCGCGATACCATAGTCTTCTGAGACTGAAGGATGCCAACAATGGCCTCAGTAATGGATGAGAGGGTGGGGAGGGGGAAGGGCTGAGAAAAGGACAGGAGCATCCCATCTTCCCCCTTCCCCCCACATTTGACTGGTCTCTAATAATCACCACACCCAAGAGTCATCTTAAGGCTGCTGCATGATGAGTATTCACGGTACTCATCAAAGGTTCCCAAAAGAATTTCTGTCAAACGGAAAACAGATTTCCTAAAGCATTTTTCCTACAAATCATTGATGTCTTTAGGTCTTAAACCTAAGTCTGTTAATTAAGCAGGGAAATATTGACCATTTGCCATGGTGGTGGGGGAGGGAGAGAGGGTCTGTTAATAGCACTGCTAATTAAGAAGGCATAGGACGAAATTAGACACGATTGTGGCAGTAACAAGAACTGCCCTAATCTTGTAGAGTGAAAGGTGGAGCCAATCAGTGGGGGCATCCCCTAGTTCTTCAGTGACACTGCAGACTATCAGGGATGCGTCCATTTGTATAAGGGGAGTGCTGGGCACAGAGTTGGTCCAAGCCTCTCAGACGGCTCAGGCCATCACTGACGTGGGCAAGGATGTCACACTCATTTCATACACAGGGCCAAAGTTAGCATTCATGATGCCTGCTGAGGACCGGTCGTGACGCCAATAAGCAGGACGTGACGTCATTAAGCAGGAAGTGACATCATTAAGCAGACGATGGCCAGAAATAAGCACTTTATTTTCAGGTAGGAACTCATTAGATGCAAATGATAGAAGCAAAAACAAGCAAACCTTGTTCATATTTTCAAGGTGTGAGAGAGCCCAAAGATCAAGGTGGGAGAGCCCGATTATAACAGGGGGCAGATAAATTGCTTCTGGGGGCTGCATTGGTCTGAGGCCTTATGTTTGACATCCCTGGGCTAGGGAGTGCATGTCAGGGGACTGGACTGGACGGTGAGTCCCCTAATGAACATGCATCCCCAAGCCAGTGCCCCGGATCTACAACCTGATACCATTTCTGGGGTCTGACATCCCCTGTTAACTGGGCAAACATAAGAACATAAGAACAGCCCCACTGGATCAGGCCATAGGCCCATCTAGTCCAGCTTCCTGGATCTCACAGCAGCCCACCAAATGCCCCAGGGAGCACACCAGATAACAAGAGACCTGCAAGGCTTCCTGGGAATTGTAGTTAAGAACATAAGAACTGCCCCACTGGATCAGGCCATAGGCCCATCTAGTCCAGCTTCCTGTATCTCACAGCGGCACACCAAATGCCCCAAGGAGCACACCAGATAACAAGAGACCTGTAAGGCTTCCTGGGAATTGTAGTTAAGAACATAAGAACTGCCCCACTGGATCAGGTCATAGGCCCATCTAGTCCAGCTTCCTGTATCTCACAGCAGCCCACCAAATGCCCCAGGGAGCACACCAGATAACAAGAGACCTGCAAGGCTTCCTGGGAATTGTAGTTAAGAACATAAGAACTGCCCCACTGGATCAGGCCATAGGCCCATCTAGTCCAGCTTCCTGTATCTCACAGCGGCCCACCAAATGCCCCAGGGAGCACACCAGATAACAAGAGACCTCATCCTGCTGCCCTTCCCTGCATCTGGCATTCTGACATAGCCCATTTCTAAAATCAGGAGGTTGTGCATACACATCATGGCTTGTACTCCGTAATGGATTTTTCCTCCAGAAACTTGTCCAATCCTCTTTTAAAGATGTCCAGGCCGAATGCCGTCACCACATCCTGTGGCAATGAGTTCCACAGACCGACCACATGCTGAGTAAAGAAATATTTTCTTTTGTCTGTTCTAACTCTCCCAACACTCAATTTGAATGGATGTCCCCTGGTTCTGGTGTTATGTGAGATTGTAAAGAGCATCTCCCTATCCACTCTGTCCATCCCCTGCATAATTTTGTATGTCTCAATCATGTCCCCCCTCAGGCGCCTCTTTTCTAGGCTGAAGAGGCCCAAACGCCGTAGCCTTTCCTCATAAGGAAGGTGCCCCAGCCCCGTAATCATCTTAGTCGCTCTCTTTTGCACCTTTTCCATTTCCACTATGTCTTTTTTGAGATGTGGCATCTAAAAGAGGCATCTTTTAAAGTGCTATTTAGCAGTGGGACAGCATTAATCCCTATTCACAGCATCCCTACCAGTGGCTGTTTCTTGATGTGTCTCTTTAAAGATGGCAAGCCCTTTGGAACAGGGAACAGTTGACTGGATTCCTTTTTCTGTTTTATCTTGTTTTGTTGAAAGGTGGAATACAAATTAATTATCATTCATCCATTCATTCTGGCCCCAAATTGTTTAGGGCAGTGTTTCTCAAGCTGTGGATCAGGACCCACTAGGTGAGTCATGAGCCCATTTCAGGTGGGTCCCCATTCTTTAAGAATGGGGGAAGGGAATTTTTTTAACCAGATCAGTAACTGCTTGGGAGCCTTACGAGGGCTCTCCTTTATTTTAAATAAATTTTTAAACCTATACTTACTGTAAACTTTTAATTTTCTTAATTTGATTTTGTTGTATGTATGGGGGGTGTAAAAATTTTTTCCTGCTTGATGATGTCACTTCCAGCTATGACATCACTTCCAGGTTAATGATACCACTTCTGGTGGGTCCCAACAAATTGTCATTCTTAAAAGTGGGCCCTGGTGCTAAAGGTTTGAGAACCACTGGTTTAGGGGGCTTTAACAGACATTTTAGGGCTGGAAATGAATAGGCAGACAAAGCAGATGAAACTGTATTGGACCAGTAGTAGTAATTGTAGTAGTGCTGGTGGTAGTAGAAGTAGTAGTAGTGGTGGTGGTGATAGTAACAACAACAACAGTAAAATCAACACCATTATAGAAGTCGCTGCTTTTCAAAGATAGATTGCCCTTCATGGAAGAGGAACAACTTACCCGCAACCTCCTCTCAAATGCCGAGATGTTGCCTTTGGTCTGCTCCTTCCTTTGCCGCCATTCAATCAGATTGGAGTTGTGTTCTCCGGGAAGGGAGATGTTGCATTTTCCTAACGTGGGGTTGGCAACACCTGCTACGATGTGAGGCTCAGTGTTCAGCGTGATCTCCATTCCGCTGGCAAAGGTGACTCTCAGCGACCCATCTGGACTGACCCGGTAGAGATTTTGAGTGTTGTCTGTTTGTTAGTAACAAATAAGGAAGGGGATGTGTGTGAGAGGGTTTCAGTTCTCCAGCTTTAGAAAGCAAATGTTTGGTGTGCAAAGGTTATCTTTATTCATAGTTCAGACAGCTATAGGCGCTGATGACCCGGGACCTTTTCTCCTAATGTGAAATCCACAGGCCTTTGTTGCACACTGGTGCACTGTTATCACACCCAGAACACAGTATTTACGTATCAGAGATAACCAAAACCTGACATTAAGTTGCTCTGCTTCCAGGGATCATTCAAAAGGTTAACTCTTCAATGAGCCTTTTGAATCCTTTTCCCCCTTTTTGGTTTCTTACGTTTATGGCTTTTGGCGCGTTGCTCCGACAACCATGTTGGCTAATACTGCAGAAATCTATTGCCCGGAGGAATTTAATGCGCCGTGGAGGTCAAAACTGGTGGGTGGTTTAATTAAATAGCTGAAATGCAGCTGTGGATATTGTACTAACATTATGACTGAGGGCTATTTATAAGACGGAGAAAAATTACCAGCTCTGAAAGGAAACAGCCCTGATGTGTGGAAGAGGTATGGCAAAAATGTATTCGGAGACATTAATTAAAGCATTTACGGTACACCCATCAACGTACGTAGAATGCACAAAAGAGAACAGATTCCGGCAAGGGAACCTTACAAACTATTTGGTGTTCATTTATTTAAAATACAGTTGTATCTCAGTATCTGTGTGTGTGTGGGGGGGGGTTCCCTGATTCCCGCCCCCCGTGGATACTGAAACTCATGCACAATAGAATTTGAGGGTGGGGGTCTAATAGGACTTCCAGATGTGACCAGATGCACCTTCCTGTCAGGTCTAGAGGTATTCTGAGGACCAGAGAGGCCGCACATGACCGATCTCAGAAAGCATTCTGGATGTGACTGGAAGGTGTTTCTGGTCATGTCTGGGGGGTCAGGTGAGGACCTCCAGTGTGGATTTGGAAACCAAACTGAGGGCGCAATCCTAATCCCTTATGTCAGTGCTTTCCAGCACTGGCATAGCGGTGCCAATGGAGCATGTGCTGCATCCTGCAGTTGGGTTCACTCACAGAGGCTTCCTCAAAGTCAGGGAAAGTTTGTTCCCTTACCTCAGAGCGGCATTGTCCTTAAGTCAGTGCTGGAAAGCACTGACATAAGGGGTTAGGATTGCGCCCTGAGTCAGATCCACGAGTATCATACAGAATGGCTGGAAACAGAAAGCCAGATAAGGCGGGGCTTTCTCTGAACCAGCAAAGTGATTCTTTTGTTCTTATAAGCCCGCCGCGTCATACTTGGCAACAGCAACGGAGCTGGCCCACGGCGTTACGCTGGCACATCATCCAGGTCAGCTGGCAAGGCCAGACGTACAGATGCCCAAACAAATAATTACAGTAATTGCCATTTAGGTCTCTTGTGCTCAGAGTGGGTCACAATTATTTTACAGAAAAGAAATGGAGCCAAATCCCTCAAGGGATCACAGTCCACGTGAAACAGGCAAAAGGTCTCCAGGAACAAGAGATGGCTGAATGTCAACAATGTAAATGTTAGAAACAGAATGAGCGACTTTTTTCTGCTGGGGAAAAAATATATATATATTCTGGACATGATCCTGTCTCCTGTTACATCCCCTCTGCCATCACCTCCCTTGTATGCTACTCCATATCTAAGAATAATACTTAGCATTAATACAGGAATTTCTGAGCGTGCATAACACTCTGCATGTACGATCTTGATGTTGTCTTTACAACAACCACGTAAGTGCCCAATCCTATCCAATTTTCTAGTGCCGGTGCAGCTGTACCAAGGGGGTGTGCACTGCATCCTGTGGTGGTGGGGGGCAGTCACAGAGGCCTCCTCAATGTGTGGGAACATTTGTTTCTTTACCTTGGAGCTGCAATACAGCTGCACCGGTGCTGGAAAGTTGGATAGGATTGGGCCCTAAAACAAGTAAGGATTATTGTGCCCATACTGCAGATTGGGAAGACTGAGGGCCCAATCCTATCCAACTTTCCAGCACCAATGTAGCTGCAATGCAGCGCCAAGGTAAGGAAACAAATGTACCCTTACCTTGAGGAGGCCTCTGTGACTGCCTTCCCACCACAGGATGCAATGCATGAAAACTGGATAGGATTGGGCCCTCAGGCTGCAATCCTAGTCACACTGACCTGAGAGTAAATCCCATTAAGTCCCAGAGCTGTGATTTTTCAGTGATAACAAAATAAAAACACATAACACCATTTCCTGCACTTCTCGTTTGGGAGAAGGGGGCACTTACACAAGAAGTTGTGGCTCCTGCAATACTTACCTCACCACCCTTCCTGTATCTATGCTATTGCAACAAAACAGAGTTTAGTAGGTAGTAGGATATGAAGCAGAGCTTTATGTGATGGGCACAATGCGTGAGCAGGTTCACATGGGAGGAGAAAGTCCCTTGGGGACCCGAGTTCTAAGATATACAGTGGTGCCTCGCATAACGAAAGCCCCGCGCACCAAAAAACCCGCATAACGAAAGCGTTTTTGCAATTTTGTCCGGTGACTCGCAAGACGAATTTTCTATGGCCGTGCTTCGCATAACGAATTTTTTGTATGACCGTGCTTCGCATAACAAATTTTTAAAATTAAAAAATTGAAGTTTTGTGCTTGAAATTTTTGAAATCCTCAGTACAGTATGTATGCCTTTAAAGAGCACTTAATAAACACTTTGTAAACCAAATTTGACTTTGTTCTGACTTTTCTTGCCCATAGGAACGCATTAATTAAATTTCAATGCATTCCTATGGGAAAACGCGATTCGCATAACGAAAAATTCGCATAACGAAAGGACTTGCGGAACGGATTAATTTCGTTATGCGAGGCACCACTGTAAAGGTAATAGCCGGTACTTTGATTGGCTTGGAAGTGTATGGGAAGCAATTGCATCTGCAAGAACTCTGGTGCAATGTGACCAATAAGCACCAAAACACATCCTGGGCCACCACTTTCTGCAACAGTGGAAGTTTCTGGACAGTCTCCAGGGGCAGCCCCAAGTAGGGCATGTCACAGTAGCTTGGACGAGATCAGCCAGATCTGCTTTCCTCAGTGCATTTTTTTCCAGACAAAGGCTCAATATTACCATTCAGTATTTGGTATGATATCTGGGCCTTGCACTTGGCCACAGCAGTTACAATGCAAGCAGTCCTCTTCAGGATAGGATGTGACAACTGTTCTGTCAAAGTGGTTGCAACTGGTGGCATTTCAACAGACTTGCAAACGGTTCAAGGTTGCTAAACTTATCATTATGTCCACCAAACTGCTTGGGGCAGATGTGAGGCTAATGTGCCTGTAATTTTCTAAATCCCCTCCCCACGGACTCCCTTTTAAAACCAGTTACCCTGGCCACCCTCCAATCTCCTCGTGTGGAGGCCAAGCTTAATGTGTGCTTAAAGTTCTCCCACGAACGCTTAACTTTGGCTGGATCGTGACCAGAGTCAAAATAAGAACAGCAGTTTGGGGTCTCGGAGACTCTTACATCTGGCTGCTGTCCTGTCTTCTGAAACTTTTTTTTAAATTAGTTCCTTCTTACTGACTTGTTACAATAACAAAGTAGAAACTGGCATTTCATGCCACAGAAAACAGATGGGCTGAGCTTTGCTGAGCACATCCAGCAAGCATAAAACCCACTAGAGGTTAGCTGTTCAAACATGACAAAAACAGATGTACTTTAACTACCTTGTTTTAGTGTGTAAATAGTCGAGGTAGCTGAAAAGTTTGTGGCAGTGATCACATTCTCCTTATTGGAAGTGTCAAGCTCCACTCTTATCAGTTTTTCAATGTCACTATGGAAACTGCTGACCTCACCGGTCGGGAAAGTTGCATTGGTCAAGTGGCCATCAGAGTTGTACCTGGGAAAAGAACAATGGGATGAAGAACCTAGAAATCCGGTGGGGGGAAAAAGCACATGGACACATGATTTAACTCAATGTTCTTCAGTCTGTGAGTCATTGGCCACAACCTCATTTGTGGGATGGCAGCAACTGATTTTTAAACTCTACTAACTCTCCAGAAGCTCCTGAGTAGGTTCAGCATCTTGGACTGGAGAGTTTGAAAACAAGGGGAAACATTCATCAATCATCACAGTGAGTGTTGACATTCAGACATGGATGTTGACAGTTTCAGTTAGTTTTGTGACTATCAAAATGTGTGTGTGTGTGTGTGTGTGTGCGTGTGTGTGTGCGTGCGTGTGTGTGTGTGTGTCAAGACCAAGGATCCAATTGAGGGAGGTATGTATGGAGTGCTGGGGCGGCATAGAAAGGGGGTGACAGGGGCTGGGTGTGGGCAGATTGGGTCCTGGAAGAGGGGTGAGCGTGGCTGTGGATCCTCTTTCTCTCTCTCTCTCTCAGTATAGAACAGTACAGGTCACCCATCAAATCAGTAACCAACAACAACAACAACAACAAAATCAGTGGCCAACTTGATTATACTCTTACAACTGAAGAAGAGTTATAGTGTGAGCTCTGATACATGAAAATTCTAACACCTTATTGGTTCCCTGCAGTGCCATAATAACACCTCATTGGCTCTCAGAACAATCAGTCTCTTTGGTCAGTTTAGAGTTATGAAAATCCACTTTTTCTTACATAAGGCAGTTGTGTTTTCCTTTTCTGGTTAATTGGCTATAACTTTTGATAGAATGCAGTTATTTCAACGTGGTTTGTTTCACTGCATTCTGCACTAAATCACCCATCAAATGACATATAGCATGATGGTATTATTCAAAAATATCAAGATTTTCACAATTTTGTCCACTAGGGGCGCACCCCTTGCACCACCCTGGTGATGCCACTGGGTCCATGAGAAGAGACCCATAACCATGGTGGAGTGGTGGCAGTGGCTTCAGCATTTGGCCCCTGCTAGTTCCTAGTTTGATTTGAGTCCCCCACCCCAATGCTATCTGTAGGTTTTTTGTTTCTTTTGAAGCTTCTATTAAAAGCCAGTAAAAGTTTATTAAAAATATAAGTAGCTGCAGTGGTGCATGCAATCAACCTAGGTTGCAATCCTATCCTCACTTTCCTGGGAGCAAGTCCCATTGAACACAATACGACTTACTTCGGAGTAGACCTGCATAGGATTGCGCTCCTAGAAAATGTAGTTTCAGGCCAATTTCCATCCCCCCCCCCCCCCGCTGCTATCTGTCAAAACCAAATAAACAAAAAAAATCAGGGAAGAAAGCAGGTTATTGCCTGTGTCTGATTTTTACTGCAAGAATTGCTATTAATTTTGAAATAAGTCACTTATTGAGAGGTGATCTTGCACCAATTTACTGGCAAATACTTTTTCTGCTACTGCCTATTTGAATTACAACAAATATCATGTTCACAAGTCTGGCTGTTCAGTAGGTGCTGTTTTATTTGCTATTCCTGCAATAGCTCATTTATTCTCCTGTAATGTGGAATATTACCCTTCACTGTGTAAATAAAGCCATCGGTAGGAGCAGGGTCTTCTCTATGGAATCCTTGCCATTGCTGCTACTTAATTAGCATTTTAATGATGCTAATAACTGCTTTTTTTTACCTGCCATCTTGGCAGTGGTGTTACTAGGCTGGGGCGGGGGGGCACACCAGGCAGGAGGGGGACATCACCACACTGCAAGAGCCTCCATTCGGTGATCTTCTGGTGGCTTTGAGCCCAGCCAGTACATGCTCTCACTGCTGGGCCCGAAGTGGCCCAAAGAGTCTTGAAGAAGGCAGGCTTTTGACATTTAAATCAATGTGAGGGCCTGGAAGGTTGGGGGGGGGGGCGTGTTGATGTGATTACATTATTACATCACCCCCAAACTTCTGGAATGCTGAGCTGGAGATAAGCACTGCTGCCCCACGTGTGATCCACTGGAGGGATGCCTCTGCACCTTGGGCATGCTGGCACTGGTGTTGTTAGGGGGTGCGGGCCGCACCAAGTCTTGCGCATGGGGGGGTGGCACCACTGTTGGCCCAAATTTTTAAAATTTTGGTATTTTTGAATAATGCCATCATATCGGTGGTGTAGCTGGAGGAGGGTGGAGCAATCAGTGTGGCGGCGAGGTGGTCAAATGGCCCCTCCTTTTGGAGCCATTCCCGGCAGGGTGGCAAAACGGAGCCGTATGGCTCCGTTTTGCCACCCTGCTGGGAATGGCTCCAAAGGGAGGGGCCGCTGGCCAACCTCCCTGCGAGACTGAGTGCCCTGCCCCCCTCCAGCTACACCACTCCATCATGTTATATATCAATCGATGCATAATTTCATGAGGAATGCAGTGAAATGCACCATGTTGAAATATCTTTATTCCATCAAAGGTTATAGCAAAACACACACACACACACACACACACACACACACACACACACACACACAACACACACACACACACACACAGTGCGGCGGGGCAATGGTGCATCACCATCCCGACCACTTGGAGTGTTGACCACCCACTGCATGAGAGGAGGTTCATCATGGAGGTTATGTGTTGGCCTGAACTGGGTGATGCAAACCCTAGAGACACCACTGGGCTGGCGTATTACGTGAGCAAATGAATGAACAAATAATGGCTTTAATTTATCGACTGTTCAGACTGTCCAAGGTTGGGGTTTGTGCTTATCCTGATGCAATACCTAACCGGCACCACAAGAGGTCACTCTGCATCCAGGGGAATGAAACTGAGAGCTACTGAATAACCAAATCAATATTTTTTTCTTCTAACATGTCATTCCTTGCCAGAGATTTAAATGAGCAAAACGCACTGGGAGTCATGTGCATGACCCAGGCCTTGTCCCCATGTGCGGAGGCCTCTGGATAAACAAACGTATATGGAGAAGGAGGATGCACGCACAAACATTGCGACAGCATATGCATTAAATGATTTCTTCCATGCCACGAAACGGCACAATAGCGGGTCACTGAGAAGGAATAGCAGCTGCTCTGTGCCTCCTAGCAAAGAGTGTAGCTGCTTGGCAGAGGCTTTGCCAGATTCTCCTGCCTGAATGAGGCGGAGGTCATCTACGCTCCAGCCGAGGTCCCAGGATTTCAGACAGAGGTTTGGCTGAACTGTGTAATTATAAAATACAGAATACAATTCTAGTTGACTGTCCCTCTAGCTCTCTTCAAGCTCCCCGCACCCTGATCATTCCCAGCAATGATCTCTATAAGGAGTTAAAGTCTCTTTCCCCAGCATGGGGAACCCCAAAGGACTGTGTTTGGCATGGGGCTAGCATACAGCTGTATTCATGCCTTTCTTGACTCTCATGTGAACATAAGAAGAGCCCCACTGGATCAGGCCAAAGGGTCACCTAGTCCAGCTTCCTGTATCTCACAGTGCACCACCAGATGCCTTAGGGCAGGGGTGTCCGAACATTTTGGCAGGAGGGCCACATCATCTCTCTGACACTGTGTCAGGGGCCAGGGAAAAAAAAAAGAATTTACATTTAAAATTTGAATAAATTTACATAAATGAATATATTTGAGATGGAACTTATAAGAATGAATGAAGGTCTTGCAGCAGCTCAAGGCCTATAAAAGGCCTTGCACAAAGCAAGGAGGTCAGGAGGTCTGGTCTAGAGGGTAGAGCCTCCGTCTGCCTGAAGATAACATCCACAAGGTCGCCAGTTCAAGGCCACCGGCACCGTGTGGCCTTGAAGCAGCTGACAAGCTGAAGCCGAGCTATTCCATTTGCTCTGAGCGTGGGAGGATGGAGGCCAGAATGTGAAGCCAGATCGGAACGAAACACCTTGAATGTAGTCGTTCTTGAAAGAAAGAACCTTCTTTGAAATTGTAAAAATCCCTATTTAATAGGGATTTAATAAAGCCTGCCTATGTAAACCGTCTTGAATAAAGTCTTGAATAAAGACCAAGAAAGGCGGTATATAAATACCTGTTGTTGTTGTTGTTGTTATTATTAATATTATTATTTTCTTCGCTGCCACTCTGCATCACAGACGTGAAACAGCAAGTAGTGAAGGGAGCCCTCATGGGCTGGGGCACCTTCCTTATGAGGAAAGGCTACGGCGTTTGGGCCTCTTCCGCCTAGAAAAGAGACGCCTGAGGGGGGACATGATTGAGACATACAAAATTATGCAGGGGATGGATAGAGTGGATAGAGAGATGCTCTTTACACTCTCACGTAACATCAGCACCAGGGGACATCCACTCAAATTGAGTGTTGGGAGAGTTAGGACAAAAGAAAATATTTCTTTACTCAGCGTGTGGTCGGTCTGTGGAACTCCTTGCAACAGGATGTGGTGCTGGCATCTGGCCTGGACGCCTTTAAAAGGGGATTGGACAAGTTTCTGGAGGAAAAATCCATTACGGGGTACAAGCCATGATGTGTATGTGCAACCTCCTGATTTTAGAAATGGGCTATGTCAGAATGCCAGATGCAAGGGAGGGCACCAGGATGAGGCCTCTTGTTATCTGGTGTGCTCCCTGGGGCATTTGGTGGGCCGCTGTGAGATCCAGGAAGCTGGACTAGATGGGCCTATGGCCTGATCCAGTGGGGCTGTTCTTATGTTCTTAAACTACAATTCCCAGGAGGCCTTGCAGGTCTCTTGTTATCTGGTGTGCTCCCTGGGGCATTTGGTGGGCCGCTGTGAGATCCAGGAAGCTGGACTAGATGGGCCTGTGGCCTGATCCAGTGGGGCTGTTCTTATGTTCTTAACTACAATTCCCAGGAAGCCTTGCAGGTCTCTTGTTACCTGGTGTGCTCCCTGGGGCATTTGGTGGGCCGCTGTGAGATACAGGAAGCTGGACTAGATGGGCCTATGGCCTGATCCAGTGGGGCTGTTCTTATGTTCTTAAACTACAATTCCCAGGAGGCCTTGCAGGTCTCTTGTTATCTGGTGTGCTCCCTGGGGCATTTGGTGGGCCGCTGTGAGATACAGGAAGCTGGACTAGATGGGCCTATGGCCTGATCCAGTGGGGATGTTCTTATGAGAGGTCGAACAGTCGTCCTCACGCCGAGAGCAGTTGTGTTGGGCCAGCATGGGCTCCAGCAAGTCTGTGGAGGGCCAGAGGCTCAATGGAGACTGGAGGCTTCCCGCGGGCCGGATTGGGAGCCCCTGAGGGTCGCAAGTGGCCCCCGGGCTGGGGTTTGGGCACCCCTGCCTTAGGGTGATCAGATAACTAATTGCCTCAAGCCCTGAGGCTATTCAAAAATCAGATACTGTACCTGCTAATTACCTTGCAAAGAACTCAGCTCCTGCAGTTTGCAACATAGCTGCTAACTGCCCTGCAATGAGTTGAACGCCTGCAGTTTGCAAGCATGTGTAAATACAGAGAGATAAGTTTGAGGGTCTTTTTTCTAGTCATTATTTCTTAAATTAACAAACAAATACCTTCCAGCTTTAAAAAAAAAAAAGTCTGGTAAATCTAGGTGGGTGAGGGAGTGCCGTCTAAAAAAGTGGGTTCCAGTGCTAAAAAGTTTGGAATCCACTGTTCTAGTCACCCCATCTAAGTACTCCTCAGCTACCAGTTTGTATCATTATGTACCAATATGTAACAGGTGTTTCTGAGGACCAGTTTCCTTTCATAGTTGTGTAGAAGCATGGATTTTGACAGATGAGCCAATCCGGTCACAGCACTTCAAAAGTTGCTACAGTTCCACCTCCAGAAATTTCTGCTTCTACATGGGACTTGAAGTACAAGAAGAACCCAGTGGTGGGAAAGCTTTAGACTTTGGAGCTACATCTTTTTTTTTTCTTTGCCAAGAGTTTTGGAAGCTATCACCTACAAGCCCATAACGGTGGCTTGGGGAGGTGGAGAATGATGCAAAATTTCAGTGTGGGAAGGTGGAGTTAGTTGCAAAATGGCACCTTGTAATACTTTACATTTTGTTTTGTTTTTATGCACAATGCTAAATATTTCACTCATGCTCAGAGCAAGGTTCGGCTTTGATGGGCGGGGCAGAATGTATGGGAGTTTAGACTGAAAACAGCCTCCTCTGCACAAGTGGTTTCACCGGGGAGCCTCTTGTTTTCGTGCCCAATATCACCCAAACCTTGCACTGGTCAACCACATCTTCCCAGAAAACCGGATGCAAAGCCTGCTGGGGCAACAGAACATAGAAGTGGCTGGCCAGTGTGAGGTTTGGGGGAGATCAAGCATGAAGATCAGACATTCCCTAGTAGAACGGTAAGCTCTGGTCGTGTGGGGGAGGGATTAGCACAGGTGCCAGATTCAGCCCGCGGGCCATAGTTTGGAGAGCCCTGTTTTAGACCACTGCTGGACCTCTTGAGGTCCTCAGCTTATTCCTGCTTTGTTTTCCATAGAGAACAGTAGTAAAGCAGTGTGTATAGAAGGCCATAAATTGACCAGAAACCCTAGAATAGAGCTGACACTTTTCATTGATTTTTCTCCTTTGGCTCAATTTAGTCTCTCATCACAGGCTTAGGAACAAGTCAAGTTATGAGCTATTGGCAGAAAAGAACTGGATAGGAAAGAAGGCTTTGCAAGCCTGGGGGACTGTAGGTCAGAGGGTCAAGGAGGCTTAGGGTTGCTAGATTTACCCTGGAGAGGGCTCCTGTAGCTTTAAAGGATGCATGGACACAGAGGTATCTCGAGGGATTGCGTCACCCGATGAAAGAGCTCATTGCGTCAGATTCATGATGGAACCTCCGTTAGGACCAGAATAAATTACAGCATCATATGCACAACCTAAATGCAGTACCACCACTAGGGTTGGTGTTAGCCCCATTAACTGTGTCCATTTTTAGAAATGGGCTATGTCAGAATGCCAGATGCAAGGGAGGGCACCAGGATGAGGTCTCTTGTTATCTGGTGTGCTCCCTGGGGCATTTGGTGGGCCGCTGTGAGATACAGGAAGCTGGACTGGATGGGCCTATGGCCTGATCCAGTGGGGCTGTTCTTATGTTCTTAACTACAATTCCCAGGAAGCCTTGCAGGTCTCTTGTTATCTGGTGTGCTCCCTGGGGCATTTGGTGGGCCGCTCTGAGATACAGGAAGCTGGACTAGATGGGCCTATGGCCTGATCCAGTGGGGCTGTTCTTATGTTCTTAACTACAATTCCCAGGAAGCCTTGCAGGTCTCTTGTTATCTGGTGTGCTCCCTGGGGCATTTGATGGGCCGCTGTGAGATACAGGAAGCTGGACTAGATGGGCCTATGGCCTGATCCAGTGGGGCTGTTCTTATGTTCTTAACTACAATTCCCAGGAAGCCTTGCAGGTCTCTTGTTATCTGGTGTGCTCCCTGGGGCATTTGGTGGGCCGCTGTGAGATACAGGAAGCTGGACTAGATGGGCCTATGGCCTGATCCAGTGGGGCTGTTCTTATGGGTCATAACAACACCCCATTGGTTCTTGGAACAATCAGTCTCGGTGATCAGTTCTGGGTTAAGCAAATCTACTTTTTTGTTCCATAAGGCAGTTGTATTTTCTTTTTTCTGGTTAATTGGCCATAATTTTTGATAGGATACAGATAATTAAACATAGTTTTCTTCATTCCATTCTGTATGAAACTATCTTTCCAGTGATAGGCAACATGATGGCATGACTCATAAATAAAAGTTTTCCCAAAAGTTTTCAAAATTCGGCCACTAGTGGTTTCCATATAGCAAGAGGTGCTGCACCTGTGAATTGGGTGAAGTCACTCTCCTATATGATTTTGTATCACCCCTGTTGACGGGGGGGGGGGGGTTGGTTGGTTGGTTGGTTGGTTGGTTGGTTGGTTGTTTGGTTGGTTGGTTAGAGCAGGATAAAATCAGGCACATTCTGTCTATGGAAGAGTGAACTGATATGGAGAAGGTAGTGTTTTTCTTCAGCCAGGTACTACAGATAATAGTACAGTACAGGACCGGTGTTTCTCAACCACTGGAATGAGTACCACCAGTAATACTTAAGGTGGTATCTGGTGGTACTCATGGGACCCCTGGACCCTTACCGCCCAGCTGCGAGACCAGGAATGCAACACAAGGAGGCTCGATTTGGCAGGCAGAGCTCAAAAGCTTGCTTTCCCACACTTGGAAAAGCCCTCCTGGCCACCATGAGCCTCTTACAAGTGTTTGTTGCATCGCATCTGGCCTCCCTACCTGGAAGTAATTGGTGATGATGTAATTGCCAGTTACTTCCAGTGGTACTTAATGTGAAGTGGTACAATGTTGGGAAACACTGTTCTAGACTGTATGAGTGTGCAGAGCAACATTCTGTATAATGTTTTGACTTATTATAATCCCTGTTTTGTGTTTTATTATGCCAATACAAGTTTTTTTATTTGATTCCATATCACCCCCCTGAGGGTGTCACCCAGTGTGATCCACACACCCCTGCACCCCCTCATGGTGCCTCTGTATAGGCAGATAAATTCTTCCAGGGCAGCTTCTCCAATCACTGCAAGACAATGAAGGGAAAATGGACTCCCTTGAAATCCTTGCTGTACAGAACACCCATTAGAGAATCTGGAAGTCTTTGGAGGGCAGAGGAGCCCAAAAGGCAATGTGAAGTATCTGAACAACTGATTCGCACTCTACCAACCAAAACTACTACTGTAGCAGGTGGAAGGCAAAGCCAACCCTTGGGACACTGCACCTGGATCAACTCAAGTGGATTTCCTGTGAAGTATGAGAAAATAAGGGATTGCCGTCTTTTCAAGTTTATCACACGAGTTTTGGTGAACTTCCCTTCCCATCTGCCCATTCAGATGAAGTGATTTAAGGGGATTTAGCATCCCATTGGAATCAGTGGGATTTTGCTCAGTTTAAATCTAAGTACTTCTGAGATAAAAATAAGTGTTGCCAACTGAGCTCAAAGTCTTCAGAAAGCTCTGGCTACACCAGTGAACTCAACAAATGTGAAAATTAGAACAGATGGACAGCTCTTCAGAAAGCAGGTTGACAATAACAAAAATCTGAAATGAACCACACTGGATCCTTACTCTGTGCGACTAAATGTGAACAGTTTTGTGTTTATCTGACTAGTCTGAGGTTTCTTTATTAACTGTGGTGTGAGGATTTCAAAAACGCCACTGTTTTTGGAATTGCATCAATAGTTTAGCCACAATTTACGTTGTATATGTGTAATACCTGTATTAAAATGCATTAGGCCAGTGGTTCTCACACATTTAGCACCAGGACCCACTTTTTAGAATGAGAATCACTTTGACCTGTGTAAGTACTGTACAGTGTTGCATGTTTTCTAGATTGGAATTCCTATAGTGCAGTGGTTCTCACACGTTTAGCCCTGGGACCCACTTTTTAGAACGAGAATCTGTCAGGACCCACCGGAAGTGACATCATGACCGGAAGTGACATCATCAAGCAGGAACATTTTTAACAATCCTAGGCTGCAATCCTACCCACACTTATCCAAGAATAAGTCCCATTTACTATCATTGTTAAAGGAATAGACATAGTAGCTTGTTCAAAGTACAGGTCTGTCACATTTCCCCAAATGCAGTCACATACCATGGGAGCATCAAGTCTAATATATTAAAAATAAAATATTGAAATGAATGGGGAGCATCTGAAACTGGTTTGTGACCCACTAAGGGCCCAATCCTATCCAATTTTCCATTGCCAGTGTAGCCGTGCCAATGGGGCATGCACTGCATCCTCTGGTGGATGGGCCTTCTCAAGGTTTGGGAACATTTGTTCCCTTACTACAGGGCTGCATTGTGGTTACACCAGAGTTGGAAAGTTGGATAGGACTGGGCCCTTAGTGGGTCCCGACCCACAGTTTGAGAAACACTGCATTAGGCAATAGGATAGATTTTTTAAAACCCCAAAATGTGGGGCGGAGTCTGGGAGGCCCGCAGCCCCCTCTGCAGGTCTCCCTGAAGCTTATTATTGATCTGATCAGCAGGCTGGAACACACTTCCAGCTTTCACGCACTCTTGAGCTGTGATTTTTCAGTGGGTGTCTTTGATTTTATGTTGGCTATTGAAATTAGCTATTGCTTTGTATGACTGTATTGCATTACGCTTGTTGTTTTATCTTGCATTGAGCTTCCTGGGTGTGTTTAGATAGGCAAGAAAGGTGGGATTGAAATATTATGAAATAAGTAAAAACTCAGCAATCAGAGAGAATAAAACCTTGCTTTTTGAAATCACCACCCTGTCCCCAAACCTGATAGTCTTCTTAAGAAGCTGCATTCTTCTTTCCAAACCAAACCACATTCTGCACTTCTGCAGAAGGAACACACACACACCCGCCTATTACAGCAGAGCCCAAAAAACATTTAAAACATTAAAATAAACAAGCATCATCTTAACTTGCAGTTCTGTCAATTGATTAGAACTGGTTTCCATCAGTGCATAAAGCTTTAGCAGATGGATCTACCAATTATACTGATTGAAACTTACAGCTCTAATTAAACAAAATGCAACTGCAGACCTACCTTGCACACCTTGATTATTTCAAGAAATTTTTCCCAACCCCAAGCATTTCCTTTTTTTTTTTTTTTTTTATTTTGCTGTTTACAAATAGAAAACCACATAAAAGCCTCTGGAATCGTGGAGCACTACTGAAAAGATGGCTTTGAAAATTGGAAAAAAAAAAAGTCAAGAGTTTGCCATTCTGAGACTTCAGGATAGCACAGACACCAGTGACGTCACTAGGAAGTGTGTGTGGGGGGGAGGTGTCCAGACCACACAGGTGACACCCTTGGGGAAGCTTGACACCACAAGTGGCCAAAATTTGGGAAGCCTTTTGGAAAATTTGTATTTATGAATAGTACCATCATGTTACATATGACTGGAAAGATAATTTCATGCAGAATGCAGTGAAATAAACTGTGTTGAATTATCTGTATTCTAACAAAGGCTATGACCAATTAACCAGAAAAGGAAAACACAAGTGCCTTAGGTAACAAAAAGTGGATTTCTTTAACTCAAAACTGACCAGCGAGACTGAAAGTTCTGCCAATGAGATGCTATTATGACACAGCAGGGAACCAATCAGGTGTTAGTATGAGCTCTCATTTCCCTGTAGCAGACATGATACTAGAACTCTTATTCAGTTATGTGTGTCATCAAGTGGGCCACTGGTTTTTTGTTGGTGACTGATTTGATGGGTGACCTATACTGTTATATATTCAAATAAATACTTAAATAAAGTTAATGGAGTTACCCCAACCCACTGATGCCACTGCATTTAGGCTGTGTGTATGACCTTGTAATTTATTCTGTATGGTCTGTTATGGGAGGAGGTCTATCATAGGGGTGATGCAATGCGTTCTTGTACCGGGTGACACAAACCCTATTGATGCCCCTGACAGACCCAGAGGAAAAGTTTGAAGATCACTTACTCATACACCGTTGTCCATTCATACTCGTTACTTTTGGTTGTTAGAAGACCTGTGGTGCCGGGATAAGTCATGAGGGCCAAGTTGTAGCCTTGGGTGTAAACTCTTTTGAGGATTCCATTGCTGCTTATGCTCAGCCAATACACTTGGCCCCTAGGCATCACCAGCCAGAGGGGCAAACCACTGGCATCTCGGCGAATATGAACAGAATTCCCATTGCTGTTGGTAATGGTGCCAAGATCGCCATCTCCGTTGAATGTGAAATTGTACATGTAGTCTCTGGTAATGAGATTGAGGGTGTGCAGGTGAGTCCCGTTGCTCGTGAACTGATACAGCTCCTGGTCCGCTGGGGATGCAATCTCGTAAATGTTCATGTCGTTGAGACGAGCCTTATTCTGACTGACCGCACGGATACGTATGTTGCCAAGGTCAGCTATGTACAAAGTGCCATCGGGAGATGCGGCCAGAGAGGAGGGAGCTTTCAGCTTCGCGTCTTTGGCATAACCACCATCACCTGCAAAAGGATAGAAGAGGATTAGTCTGCACTCTGCTTAACTAATCACAGATTGAGAAATAGCTATCACTAAAGAGGGGAGAAAACGGTGATATGGGTTGAATGCCCCTTATCCGGACTGCTCGGGATGGAAAAGTGCCTGGATTTTGGATTTTTCTGAATTTCAGAATAGTTGCATAAAGATAATGAGAAATGCTTCCTCTTGCTTTTTTTCCACTGTTACCCATATGGGTATCTGCTGGCCTCTTGGGTACCTTTCAACAAAATCTATACAGGTACACACCAGAGAGCAGAGAACAGAAACTACAGCCTGTACCTGCACTGTATGTGGGAAAGAGCACAAGACCTTCTAGTGTTCACTCTACAGAAAGTTAAAAAGTCTTAGACAAAAATGCCCAGATTTTGGAATAGTCTGTGTTTCAGATGTCCGGATAAGGGGTGATCTACCCGTAATGAAATAAAAACACATAACACCACTTTCTGCACGTCTTATTTTTGTTTTAAAAAAAATCTGTTTAAAAATGTATTTATTATTTAATGGGGGGGGGGTTTTTTGCATGGATCATGACTGTGATTCCATCTGCAGACACTATACCACCTATATCACCAATCTAGTACACTTTTAAAGCAATTATCATTTATAATTATAATGTAAATTTTGAATAAAAACACATAACAACGCTTTCTGCACTTCTACCTTTGGAAAACACTGAAATCTGTGAAAAAAATAAAACCGTTTTCTTCCACCTCTTATCTATCATGCCTTGAAAAGCTATATTTCTAGACTGGGAGAGGGGGGGTCAACCAGTTTTTGCTTTCATTATCTAAATAGTCCTAGGTATGTACTGAAACTGCTTCACAAGCTTCAGAGGTTGATTCATATAAACTTTATATGAAGTTTACATATATGTAGGCTGAGTCTACATATAAACTTCCTAAATGATCTTGGTTTTACAAACTGTAGGCTGTAGGGGAACCCATATTACATTCTTTCTATTTCTCCATCCTGTCTTTCACTGACCATCTAGCTCAGGGTTGTCAAACCAATTTCATACAGCGAACCAAAGAGCAGACACGATGTCCGCTGAGGTCCAGAAGTTATGACAATAAGCAGGAAGTGACGTCATGACCAGAAACAAGCACTTTTGTCTCAGTTAGGAACTTTAGCTGCAAATGACAGAAGAGAAAATAGGCAATTCTTGATCATATTTTCAAGATATGAGAGAGCCCAATTGTCACGTGGGCTGCCCTTTAAGCAGTAACACTTCAGCACAGCTCAACAGCTGAGAACTCCTGAAGGTGGTCCTGGGAGAGCCCACAGACTGGTTAAAGAGCTTCTGCAGTCCACGTCTAGCCCGCAGGCCTTATGTTTGACAACCCTGATCTAGCCGAATGAAGAATCCAATAGGGTCTGAAAGCTTGCTACCTAGTTATTTTTTGGTTGATTCTAGCCAACCCTGGTAGGGACTGTGGATTTCTCTTCTAATGGACCAGCATAGACACCTATGATGTTGCAATTCTATCTCTAGAATATAGTGGGGGTGTCAATAAACTTCGTTTCTCACAAATGGATCTTATTAACTGAAGAAACCCAAAAGTGCAAACTGAATTAACGGAATGTGTTGCAATTCATACACACAGGACTCTGCAGTGAAGTCACAATCAATGCACAGTAGTCAAGGATGGGCTAGGAAGTGTAATCGACATTCCTCTCTTTCTATATGCACTTTTCTACTCAACAAAGGGCTCCGGATTTCTTGTGGACGTTAATCCCACAACACTAAAGCAATTAATGTTTCATTTTACATGTTGGCAACCTTTAGTCTCAAAAGACTCTGGTATCGCGCTCTGAATGGTGGTTCAGGAACAGTGTCTAGTGTGGCTGAAAAGGCTGATTCGGGAGTGACAATCCCTTCCACACTGGGAGCAAGTGCAGTCTGTCCCTGGTCTGTCTCCCTGGCTATGGGCCTTCCTTCTTTGCCTCTTAGCCTCAGACTGTTGGCCAAGTGTCTCTTCAAACTGGGAAAGGCCATGCTGCACAGCCTGCCTCCAAGCGGGCCGCTCAGAGGCCAGGGTTTCCCACCTGTTGAGGTCCACTCCTAAGGCCTTCAGATCCCTCTTGCAGATGTCTTTGTATCGCAGCTGTGGTCTACCTGTAGGGCGCTTTCATTACCAAACCCATTGTTTCATTACCAAACCCAATGTTTCATTACCAAACCCATTTCAGTGTATCAGTCCTATAGGACACTAAACAAAATTGGGGCCATAAGTCAGTGGAAGAGAGAACTGCTTTGCATGCAGAAGAGCCCAGGTTATATCCCTGGCACCCCCAGAAAAGACACAAAAAGACCCCCTGGAGGGTCACTACTAGCCATTGTACTGGGCCAGATGTACTAAGTCTAACTCAATTCAAGGCAGTTCCTAACAATGTGATTTTGCAGCCCCGCAGAGTTCTTTCATTGACAACTAAATCTTCCTCTTTCCCTGTTGCTGCAGGATTTGACACGTTGACTAAACTATCAGCACTGGACCAAAAGCAGTTGGGTCTCCCTCCTCCTCTGCTCTACGGCGGATGTCAAATGATGTGTTCTGATCATGACAACTTTAGCATCAGTGGGAGCCACACTCCTTTCAGTGCGCCAACAATGCCCCAGCTGGGTAATGGTTTCATTTTTGCCGACCAATCTAATTCTACAATTATGCTAATGTGGCTCTTCTTGACCTAAAATCTGTTTTGCAGCATGTCGACTGTGCCCTGTGCAAGAGGCACTGCATTGCACAGCGGAGAGGATGACGGCGTCCATGCTGCTAATTAAATTGCCCTCCCGTGCTGTAGGACTGTATGCATCAAACCAGCTCGGTTTTGACACGGCAAACAGCCAGAATAAGGTCTAAAGTAGAGTTATGGAACCTTGCAAAGTCCAGCCTCGCGTTTACAAACAACACTGCTTGGAATGGAATGTCACAGGCGTTCAATTCTGGGCATTCTCAAATTTCACATTTCAGTATTAAGACTTTTTCAGAGCATTACGTCCTTTGTTCTTTCAGCATGATAAGCTTGCAAGAAATAACCCGCTAGGTCAAGCTGTCAACAGCAACAACGCTTGTCAGAGTTCCTTGCCAGAGTTTGTCTGATAAGCTGCATAAGTTTACCAGTGCATCAAGTGAGCGGAAATTCTGTTTAGAATTCAAGAACCACACAGCTAGCAAATGCAGGGAGGTCAGGCATGGCCAGGAGCCCGTGGTTCCTCTTTATTTTCTCCCCAGAATTGGCCAATCCAAAGCTACTGTGTTCTTCGATCCCTTCTTTCTTTCCAGACCAGCGGTCTCCAAACCGTCGAAACGCTGGGTTTCCAAAAAGCCTTCCCCGTTGTGCATGGTGCTTACTGTTCCACGTGGCTGCTCCTTATCTTGCTCGCTTCTTTTCTTGCAAGCTGGTCAGAAAGTCAGAGTTTTCCTTCTCTCAGATGAGCTGCCTTCCCAGGCTAACAAGTCCCATCTACCCGGTGGCTGTTTAGTCGGCTGTTACAAGTACAGCCAAACTGAGGGCCTATTCTTATCCCCCAGCCCTCAGGGAACCTCCCAAACATTGTGGCTTCATCCAGTTATGGAAAAGGCTTCAGGAGTCAACCTCCAGGCAAAATCTGGAGCGGGAGTCCCTGAGGCAGTTCATGGCTGAACACAGTCACGTTCTGGCAACTCCTGCGATGCCGCTGGAACCAACCGTATTGGCCTCTGCCTTTCCATTGGACCATTTCAGCGATGTGGAGAGGGGGGATTTGCTTCGTGGGTAACAGTCTATCCTCCATATCTACTTGACCCAGGCTTCGCGCACTGGAGAGGACACTCTGTTCCAGAACCACCATTCAGAGCGCGATACCACAGTCTTCCGAGACTGAAGGATGCCAACATGAGGTCAGAAAGTCGTTCCGGGCAGCCTCTTCTACCCCAAAATTGGGGTGCAGAGCCAACAGGCCGTGGAAGCGGCTGCCCGGCGCAGCTTTCTGATGAGATTGGCGTGCGAAATTATCAGCAGCCACACAGAACGGTAAGAGTCATACACAATGGGGAAGGATTGGCCCAGGCACCAGAACTGGCCTGAGGGCCATGGTTTGGCAAGCGCTGTTCCAGGCCAGTAAGGAGGAGGCATGTGTGATGCATTTTGAAAAAGAAAGAAAGAGGATATTAACAGGAAGAAGAAGCAAAGCCAGGAAGCAGAGAAAAGAGGGTGTGCCATTCCAGGGAAGAGTAAGTGAAAGATTGGGAGGGAAACGGATGGCTGGAGGGCTTGGTCAAAGCCATACCAAGCCAAAATTTCCAGCAGGATTCACACCTCCTGCCCACTGACCTACATGATTCCTACAATGACCCCTTCAGTCTGAGATGCTCGTATCTTGGCACTGGTTATTTTTTTTTGTGTATACAGGCTCTTTCCTTGGCAGTAAGGAGCACTCTTTGCCAGCATGTTCTCTCTCATATCTTCCTTTTAAAAAAAAAATGAGGCTGAACAGTTTGGGGAAGGCGGTTGAAATATGCCTCGGGGGGAGGCAGGCCTCCTAAGCCCCCTGTGGTTACATATGCTGCAGAAATTGATATATTTTGTCAATATGTTGTTTTCAAACAAATTTAAACATTTCTATCCTGGCTGCCCTACCCAGGGAGCAGCCCAAGGCAGCACACAGAGAATTAAAACATTAAAGCAATCACATAAAACATAAAACATAAAAACAAGTTGCACTAACAAAACACTATAAAAACAAACACAACCATCTCAGTAAAGCCAAACAAGTAAATCAGCAACCAAGAAAATCATCCACCAAAAGCTGAGTGAAACCTGAAAGTTTTTACAGTACACCAAAAAGAAGTACAGATTGGGGACTTTACAAGCCTCTAATGGTATTGAGTTCCATAAGGTGAATGGTTCAAGAAGCTCCCTCACAAGGAACCCATGGCATAGGCTTCCTCACAAGAAGGCTGCTTGAATCACTGACTAATGAAGCTATGTCGTGTTTCTGAAACTAGATATGATAGGGCAAAATGGTGCCATTGTTGGAATCAGCACCCTATATATATGCAGGAATAGGCCTAACTTTTAAGACAGCAAAATATGTGTGATCTGAGCATATGAAGAAGCCTCTATAGGAGAAGGAAATTCCTGCTCAATGGACAAAGATGTCTACTTACCCGAGAAACAGTCACAATTGGGGTCAATCTTACAGTCACAATCCGTCGGTGCGCCAGCAATGACTGAGATCTCGCCATTGGTTGTGACCTGTTGGATGCGGTTGATCTTCCTCTCGTCCGTCTCAGCAATGTAGAGTATTCCGCTGTGAGAGACGCTGATGGCTCTGGCAGACTCAAGGGTGGAATGGATCGCCACTTTGCTGACTAAAACGTGGTCTATGCCCGGCACCTGGCAGTGAATGGGGCGGCCCGCGATAATTCGCACACGCCTGTTTTCGGAGATTTGGAGCACAATGTTGTTGTCCAGGACGTATAATGAGTTGTCAAGGGGGTTCACGGCAAGGTCTGTTGGCCACTCTAAGCGGACCTACAGGGAAAAGAAAAAGATTAAATAACAGATTTAAGGAAGATGGTTTCCTCATTCGTTTCCATTTCCTGCAAGAAGTGTTAATAGTTATTGATGAAGAAATGAACTTCAGTTGCATTACACAATAAGTCAGTGGCTCCCAAACTGGTGGGTCATGACCCACTAGCCAGGGAAGCATTTCTCCCTGCCCATTTAATAAGGGGTGGAAATGGGGGAGAGAGGAGTGCTGCTGCCGCGGGGGTGGGAGGGTCTTTTTTGTAATTATCGTGGGGAGTACCGGCCTCCAGGGGGTGTGGGAGCTCTGGAGACACCTCTACAGGGCTCCCCAGGCCTCTGTTAACGTAAAAAACATGATCAAAAACCACTTCTGGCTTTTGTACAAAAACAAGAAGTGGTTTTAACAGAGGTGACTGCAGGGCTCTCCACACATCCCCCCCCCAGTCTGGCACTCCCCCAGGGGGGCAAAAGCCCCCTCCCCGGCACCAGCATGATCCTGGGGAACTCACTGCTACAATAGCCCCTCCTCTCCAGATACTTACAGAGCTCTCTTGTAGGAGTTTGGGAAGCACTGCAGGAAATTGTGCAATAAATGCACAAATATTATTGAAAGTGGGGTGGAGGAACTGGAATTGGACTTAGGCCTGGAAGATCCAGGTTCAAATCCCTGCTCAGCCCTGAAGCTACCTGAGTGACCTTGGGCCAGTCACTCTTTTTCAGCCTTAACTACTTCACAGGGTTGTTGTAAGGACACAAGGAGGAAAAAAAAACAAACACGATGCACAGCACCCTGAGCTCCTTGGAGGAAGGGCAATACATCAACCAACAAGTTTTATGCTGCCTGCTGTGTCCTTTAAAGTCACAGTGACCTGAAATGCACTTTAAGTCACGGCCAAAGTGGCCAAGGATCAGCTCAGCACAGAACACCTGGGGACGGTTTTCTGTTCAGTAGGTCCAGATTTCGGAAGCTCCAGAATGCTCATGTCTACCCCAGTCTCTCACTGCATGTTTGTTAAGTGGTGCAAGGCACTAAACAGACATGAATCCAAATGCTTAACTGTTGCTGTTGTTCTGCTGTAATTGAGGCTTTGGGGATAGCGATTTGGTTGCACAGACATGACAATTAGTGTGACTTGGATAACCTTTTCCTACTGTGCGCCTGAAAACACTGAATACCAATGGGATCTCCTGTCCTCTGGCATTCAAGCCAGCCAGTTACCCAGCAATCCCCGAGAAGGTGTGCACATTATTATCCTTCAGGCAACTCAGGCAAATAAACAAAAACAAATCTGGGTAGACAGCATCACTCCGAAATTTTCCACAACATGCTAGTCACTGTTCAAACTGTCCAAGGTGGTGCTGACAGCCCCCAATGCTCGTCAACAGACATGAGGACACTCATATCTAATTATTGCCACAAGCTGTCCCAGGACAAAAAAATGGAATATAGAATATAGACACAAAATGTGTAGCATCCTTTGATTGCACCAGACAAATTGGCCATTATTTTAACGGATGTTTTAAAAAGCATTTTTACTCTGCCACATGACTCAAGACAGCCAAACACAGCCGGTGACATTGAACAAGGAAAACTGCCACTAGACAATTTTCTCTCTCTCTAGTTCACACTATGTGTAACTGCCATTGGCGATTCTGGCCCCTGTGTCACCTGGGGCCAGGACCACAGGGTCCCCCCCTTCTGAGGGCTGCCCCCTTTCCCAGGTGATTATGCTGTACCTCCTAAACTAAAGCCAATCAGGCAAAACCAATACTATTTTTATATTCAGCACCCCATATATCAGTGATTTTCAACCTTTTTCACCTCACGGCACACTGGCAAGGCAATAATATGGTAAAGGCACACCATCAGTTTTTTTTTTTTTTTTTTACAATTGACAAGGCACAATGTGCTGTCAATGGGGGGGGCTCACATCCTCCAGTGGCCCTACTAATGAATGACTCTCTCCCAAATTCCCACAGCACACCTGGTGACTATTCGCGGCATACCAGTGTGCCACGGCACAGTGGTTGAAAATGGCTGCTATATATACTCAAGAATAGGTCTACCATTTAGGACAGCGAAATGTGCATAAGCCTGAGTTAATTGATATTTCAACCAAATGAGGTTAATATGGCTATAATGTCTTAACCTGACTGCGTATGCCTGGTGCCTGACGAAATTAGGAGTGCTCATTAGGTGACTACGATTCCTTCTTTTTATCCAGACCGAAATAATATTGCTACCCAGCATCAAGATGAATGTGGTTGCCCTCACCAGTGTGGCAGGTGGTAGTCGTATTCCACAATGAAGATGGATGGGATGAGCCGCTTGGACACAGTCTAGTCTTAACGATACTTATTTCATTTTGCTAGCATGGAAAATAATGAGCTTTGGGTTGAAGTTACCTCTTCATAAAGTTAATATACTGTTTAGGAAATTATGTCGGGGGGGGGGAGAATATAAAATGAACTCATAAATCCCATTTGCCTCCCCTCCCAAGTCGTGGTTAAGAGGACTCTTGATACTAATGGCAATAATGGGGGGAAAAAATTGACGGTTGAAAATTATTTTGCCTTCTTATTGAAAGTTAACTCTGATGTTACAAACATCTGCAGAAAGGAATGAGGATTGAAGGAATTGGGTGTGTTTAGAGAATAGTGAAGCAGTAGCATAGCTAGAGGGGGTTAAACTGGTGGGGTCACCCCTCAGTTAAACTACTGCAGTGAAGAGGTGACATGGTATCTATCTACAAATATCTGAGGGGCTATCGTATGGAAGATAGATGGACCAGGATAAGTATGCTAAAATTACAAGAAATGAGATTGTGATTAAACATTAGGAAGAACTTCCTGATGAACTGTTCGGCAGTGGGGCAGTCTCCCTCAGAAGGTAGTATGCTCTCTGTCATTGGAAGCCTTGAAGCAGAGGGTGTATAGTCCTCTCTTGGGGATGTTGTAGCTGAGGATTGCTTGCACTGGCAGGGGGCTGGCCTTGATGACCTAGCAGGTCCCTTCCATCTCTGGTTCTACGATTTAATGACAAATCCATCCTGTGCAGGAGTCTGGCTTCCAAACCAGGATGTGACACTAAATCCAAACTCTGGTTTCACACCCTGCTTCAAATTAAACCACAATTCTCAGCTTTGCACAAGCCCCGGAGACACGGTATAAATATTTGACACACTGGACCTTTAAAAGTCAGACTACAACCTCATAAAAATCTCAAGCTCATTTAACAGAAAATATTTAACGTTTGCTGCACCTCAGCCTCTCGCTTAAATCAATATTAAATAAAAACCAATGGAAGTTATAAAAATGAACAGAACCACAGATCAGTGTGAAAGCAATGCGATTTTTATGAATTAACAGGGAAGTCAACAAGTGTTTTAGTAACAACGAGGAATTGAATAAGAAAACAACATCTTTTTTCTTGCACAACTCTAGAAGAGAACGATGAGGAGTGCGTACTGCTGAGTAATAGCCTGAACAGTAAGGAAAATGCTCTGATTTGAATTTGTAAAATAAAGCCCAAAGGACATCATAAAACATAACCTATGTAATGGATTATATTGTAATGGATGTACAACCATAATTGCACAATTTCAAGCAATTTTATGCCCCCAGGCATCCATAACTCAGACCCCTGTATACTGTAAACTGAGGGATGCTTTTAACTTAAAAAAAAAAAAGCAGAGGTGAGAAGACCATCAGGTCTCCCTGCTTCCCCAAGTAACAGAACAGACTCTGAATTTTCTGATACTACAGGTAGACCACAGCTGCGATACAAGGACATCTGCAAGAGGGATCTGAAGGCCTTAGGAGTGGACCTCAACAGGTGGGAAACCCTGGCCTCTGAGCGGCCCGCTTGGAGGCAGGCTGTGCAGCATGGCCTTTCCCAGTTTGAAGAGACACTTTGCCAGCAGTCTGAGGCAAAGTGGCAAAGAAGGAAGGCCCATAGCCAGGGAGACAGACCAGGGACAGACTGCACTTGCTCCCAGTGTGGAAGGGATTGTCACTCCCGAATCGGCCTTTTCAGCCACACTAGACGCTGTTCCAGAACCACCATTCAGAGCGCGATACCAGAGTCTTTCGAGACTGAAGGTTGCCAACAGGAGTATAAGCTTTGCCATACCCAACTGATTAAGGTGAAGATCTTTGCAATTATGTTGTTGTCCTGGGCCCCCAAAAGGAGCATTCATTACTCCTAACTTTTAATATGAGTTACAATCCTGGAGATAAACCAAAACATTTAAGATTATAGCAGTAGCATAGCTGGGGGGGCGGTGTGGAAAGTACATCAAGTGCCACAACGCACCATGTAAGCAGTCCCTTGCTGTCGGAGCTATTTGGGGCAGCAATGGTAACATGCAGGCGCTAGCCGATAAAATCAAGATACCCAAGACACTAGGCCCAAATCCTAACCAACTTTCTAGCACTGACATAGCTGTTTCAGTGGGGCATGTGCTGCATCCTGTAGTTGGGTGGCAGTCACAGAAGCCTCCTTAAGGTAGGGGAATGTGTATTCCCTTACCTCCAAACTGCATTGCCCTTACTTTAGTGCTTGGTTAGGATTGTGCCCTAATCCTACTGGGGCATTGAGTTGCTGGATATAGTGTTCAGACAGCGCAAGATCCTTTAAGCTTGCAGGAAAGTTGGGCTGTTGTTGAGTACTGCTGTTTGTGGTAACTGCTGGCCACAAACAGGAGGTTCCACAGGTGCTGATGCTGGGGGCAGGGAGGGGGAGGTTTGAGGATGTTCCAAGGTTCTGGGGAGTGCAGGGAGCAAAGTAGAAGATGAGGATTTCGGAGGCAAAGACACACACAGGATCTCATATCTCATTTTTTGGCCTGCACCACTCCCTTTCTCTCCTCTCTCACTCCCTTATACCAACTATATATCTAACATGGGTCCAAGGAGAAGACCCATAGACCATCAGGCGGCCTACAGAGAAGTAAGTGCCAGGCCTCCTGATCATCCCCACTTCCACTGCACTGCAGCAATGCACTCCACCAGCACGGCTGCAGTAAACCTGCAATCCTATAACACTTTCCTGGGAGTAAGTTAGCATAGGATTGTGCTGTTAGAACAGGATAGCACAGATTGTGTTGTACGGGATAGCTATTTTGGGAGTAGTTACTTTGAAAGTTTTAGTCCTACAGTTTTGTTCCAGAAGCATACCAGAAGGTTTCGACTTCCCCTCTCAAATGCGCCTACAGCAATTTGTAGGCCAGCACAATATAATGGTGTTTGCGAAAATGCGCTCTAGGCATTGATCAGTAAGTGATGCTGCATTTTCCCATTTAAGGAGCTATGTTTCACCTTTATCTCTTCCTCACTTACAACTGTTGCTTTTTGTTTAGACACCAATGGAGACAGGCTCTCTTGATTGCTACGCTAATGGTCTGCTACTAAGAACAACCACACTGTCAAATAACCTTTTAGAACAGCGCAAAGGACTTACTGTGCTATTCGGTGCTGGGGCTATACCAGGAAGGAGCTGATGTGACTGCTGTTGCAACACTCAGTCTCTTTTTTGGTAGCATCCAGGAGTGTAAAGTATGCCATGTGATGCCCACCTTGGAATCTTTCTTTCTCTTTATCCACTTGCTGGGGCTTGCACAAGCAGGAAAAATTACTTCCGTTTTCAATGTGCGATCAAGTTGTTCATTTGTTAAAATGTTTGCTCTGCTCTGCCATGATCATTTCAAGATGATGTTTTGATAATTTGATGTTGAAGTCACTGGGCTGTTTTTCTTTAAATTTTTGTTTCTCACTTTGGAAAAATGCACATTGAAAAGTCACATATAACAGAATCATAGCGCTGGAAGGGACCCACAAGGTCACCTAGTCCAAGTCTTGGAGGAAATCTTCCTACAGCATCTCCAGCAAGTGCAAGTCAAGCCTCTGCTTGAAGGTCACCAGTGAAGGAGACGCCGCCACCACCTCCCTCAGCAATCTTTTCCACTCCTAAACCACCCTGTCAAGAATTTCTTCCTGATGTCCGGCCAAAATCTCTTCTCTTGCAGTTTGTACCCACTGGATCTAGTTTTACTCTAAGAGGGATTTGAGAACAAATTTGTTCCTTCTTCCATATGATAGCCCTTCAGGCATTTGAAGAATCCCAGGACCCAATCTGATCCACACTTACCTGGGAGTAAGCCACAGTGAGGACAATTGGACTTACTTCTGAGTAGACATGCATAGGATTGGGCTCTCTCTGTCTTCTGCAGGCTAAACATACCGAGTTCCCTCAACCTTTCCTTGCAGGGCTCCAGCTCTCTGATGATCCTTGTTCTTTACCCTGGAACAGCTCCAGTTTGACTGCATCTTTCTTAAACTGAGATGCCCAGAATTGGAGACGGTACTCCAGGTGAGGTCTGATCAATAAGGAGTAAAGCGGAACCAGAACTGCTCGTGACTTAGAAGTTACTAATGCAGACTTAAAATTGCATTTGCCTTCTTTGCAGCCGCATCACACTAATGGCTCATGTTCATTTTAAACTAAGAAATAAGTTCTACATAGTACTAAAAGTGAACACAGGCAAGGTTGGCCCAAGATCTCCCAGGGCCTGGGGTGTGAAATATTCCCACAGCCTTGGTCACTACCCACTCCCTGGACTGGTAAAAGAAGGGGAAGATAGTAAGAAAGAGGAAGTATGGAAAAGAATAGATATTGGAGATGCTTTAGCACACTGTTTCTCAAAATGTGCTCCAAGGGCTCCTTGAGACCCTTTCAGGGCTCCACAAGCACTCCATAAATGGCAACCACTCCCCCTTTAGCTTGTCCATCTCTCCCACCAACCCTGTTTGCAGTTCTCCTTTCTCATGTTTCAGCTCTTTAGCATTGGCGGCTGGGAGCTTCACCACTCCACGCATGGGTTGGTGCTCTGGGGTTCCTTGAGATTCCTAAAGCATTCCGTAGACCAAAAAGTTTGAGAACCGCTGCTCTAGAACTTCCTGTCTGCCACACTTCGGGAAGTGTGCCATTTCGGGAAGAGGACCTGGAATTACAAGGACTGCGTGGAACAGGACTGGTTAGTTGTGGAATAAAATTGAGATTTTTTTTTTTAAAAGGGATTTTAACTGAGTTGTTTAAAGTGAGTGTTATTGACTGACAAATATGTGTGGAAATCAACAAAATGTAAATTAAAAACATAGCAAGTTAGCAAGTTAGTATTTGCGATTCAATATTTAGTGCACAGCGTTAATGTAATTTATGTGACAGACTGAGAATCTCTTGAGGGCTTTTAGATATAGAGAGGGGGGAAAAAATCTGATGACTGTGGCCAATGCCATAGAAAGTGCTGTGTAGCCCCCCAGACCTCTGCAATCAGGGCTTCCCACTGGGTGACAGAATAATTTGACTGGGTTGCAAATTGGCACTGATGAAACTTTTCTACTCAAGCAACAGCATGTCAAACATTTTTAAATCATACACAGGCGAGATTAAAGCGATCAGGCCCTGATTGCAGGAATGCCAAAGCAACTTGCAGTTGTGTTGGGAAACTTGAAAAGTTGTGACAGCCACCGGCACACACTGTGTTACCATGCTATGAAACACTGTTGGGTTTCATAGCATGGTAAGAGTTCTCTTGCTACACTCTCAGGGCACAATCCTAACCAGGTCTACTCAGCAGTAAGTCCTATTTTGTTCAATGGGGCTTACTCTCAGGAAAGTGCAGTTAGGATTGCAGCCTCAGGGCCCAATCCTATTCAATTTTACAGTGCCCGTGCAGCTGTGCCAATGGGTCAGGCACTGCCTCCTGTGGTAGGACAGCAGTCACGGAGGCCTCCTTAAGGTATGGGAACATATGGGGCTGCATTGTGACTACACAGGTGCTGGAAAACTGGATAGGATTGGGCCCTACATCTAGTAGAATTATTCCACATTAGGGAGACTGGTGGGGGGGGGGGAGATGGGAGTTGGAAGGTTGTCTGATTTCTCCCTTATGTGTTTTAAATAAACATGTCTAAAAGAACTGGAGGCCATCTATAGCGTTCTCTTTATCAAGGGGGGCTTCAGGGCTGATTCGCACTAAGCAGTGTGCGAGGGGACAGGGATTAACATCTTATTGCAATGTTAATTAAATGCCAGCAATGGCATAACTGGAAAGGCTCGATGTGATTTAAGGTGATGGGGCTTCAGAAAATGGAGCCCGGTGGTTTAGCAAAAGGATTGCTGTGACCAGGAAGTCGCTCCAAGGGCTTTTCAGAGATGAAGTGTGTCAGTTAAGGCAGCCTTGTAAGAGGAACACACAATATTCCAGTTAAACAGGAGTTGCACATTTACCCTTATAACATGGCTCTCGGGGGCCAGACTAGCTTTCCCTCATAAGGTAACTTGATAACTTTGCTTTCAAACATGCCTTTTTCCTTTTGGCAACAGCAGCCACAGGTGGCCCAACCTAGTTTATTTTTATTTTCTTCATTTATCTTGATCTCTCTTTCTTTTTTCAATTTCTGGTATAGGACCATGGTTGGGGGGGGGGGGGGGACAGGAACAGAGCTTTAAGCCCAAGCCATTATTTGCACAAACACTAACAATAGATGGGGGGGAAGGTGGATCAGGCCCAGGAGGGGACCAGAATCAGCCGCTGTGGCAGACACTGAATTCCATGCCCCTTCCTGGGCCTGATCCACCTACACAGAACAAAATGGTTGGCAACCTTCAGCCTTGAAAGACTATGGTATAAGCCTACAGCACCCGGTACTCCCAGGCGGTCTCCCATCCAAGTACTAACCAGGCCTGACCCTGCTTAGCTTCCCAGATCATGGTAGAAGCCTACAGCACCCGGTATTCCCAGGCGGTCTCCCATCCAAGTACTAACCAGGCCTGACCCTGCTTAGCTTCCAGATCATGGTAGAAGCCTACAGCACCCGGTATTCCCACGGCGGTCTCCCATCCAAGTACTAACCAGGCCTGACCCTGCTTAGCTTCCCAGATCATGGTAGAAGCCTACAGCACCCGGTATTCCCAGGCGGTCTCCCATCCAAGTATAACCAGCCTGACTCCATGTATAAGCCTACAGCACCCGGTATTCCAGCGGTCTCCCATCCAAGTACTACCAGCCTGACCCTGCTTAGCTTCCAGATCATGGTAGAAGCCTACAGCACCCGGTATTCCCAGGCGGTCTCCCATCCAAGTACTAACCAGGCCTGACCCTGCTTAGCTTCCCAGATCATGGTAGAAGCCTACAGCACCCGGTATTCCCAGGCGGTCTCCCATCCAAGTACTAACCAGGCCTGACCCTGCTTAGCTTCCCAGATCATGTAGAAAGCCTACAGCACCCGGTATCTCCCAGGCGGTCTCCCATCCAAGTACTAACCAGGCCTGACCCTGCTCTAGCTTCCCAGATCATGGTAGAAGCCTACAGCACCCGGTATCCCAGGCGGTCTCCCATCCAAGTACTAACCAGCCTGACCCTGCTTAGCTTCCCAGATCATGGTAGAAGCCTACAAGCACCCGGTATTCCCAGGCGGTCTCCCATCCAAGTACTAACCAGGCCTGACCCTGCTTAGCTTCCCAGATCATGGTATAAGCCTCTACAGCACCCGGTACTTCCAGGCGGTCTCCCATCCAAGTACTAACCAGGCCTGACCCCTGCTTAGCCTTCCCAGATCATGGTAGAAGCCTACAGCAACCCGGTATTCCCAGGCGGTCTCCCATCCAAGTACTAACCAGGCCTGACCCCTGCTTAGCTTCCCAGATCATGGTATAAGCCTACAGCACCCGGTATTCCCAGGCGGTCTCCCATCCAAGTACTAACCAGGCCTGACCTGCTTAGCTTCCCAGATCATGGTATAAGCCTACAGCACCCGGTATCTCCCAGGCGGTCTCCCATCCAAGTACTAACCAGGCCTGACCCTGCTTAGCTTCCCAGATCATGGTAGAAGCCTACAGCACCCGGTACTTCCCAGGCGGTCTCCCATCCAAGTACTAACCAGGCCTGACCCTGCTTAGCTTCCCAGATCATGGTATAAGCCTACAGCACCCGGTATTCCCAGGCGGTCTCCCATCCAAGTACTAACCAGGCCTGACCCTTGCTTAGCTTCCGAGATCATGGTAAGAAGCCTACAGCACCGGTATTCCCAGGCGGTCTCCCATCCAAGTACTAACCAGCCTGACCTGCTTAGCTTCCCGAGATCATGGTATAAGCCTACAGCACCCCGGTATTCCCAGGCGGTCTCCATCCAAGTACTAACCAGGCCTGACCCTGCTTAGCTTCCGAGATCATGGTAGAAGCCTACAGCACCCGGTATTCCCAGGCGGTCTCCATCCAAGTACTAACCAGGCCTGACCCTTGCTTAGCTTCCGAGATCATGGTAGAAGCCTACAGCACCCGGTATTCCCAGCGGTCTCCCATCCAGAGTACTGAACCCAGGCCTGACCCTGCTTAGCTCTCCGAGATCATGGTTAGAAGCCTACAGCACCCGGTATTCCCAGGCGGTCTCCCGAATCCAAGTACTAACCAGAGGCCTGACCCTGCTTAGCTTCCGAGATCATGGTAGTAAGCCTACAGCACCCGGTATTCCCAGGCGGTCTCCCATCCAAGTACTAACCAGGCTGACCCTGCTTAGCTTCCGAGATCATGGGCTAGAGGAAGCCTGGACAGCACTGCCTGTATTCCCAGCAAGGTCTCCATCCAAGTACTAGACCAGGTTACTGCTCATCCTACAGCCTGTAGTTCTGGTGTAAGCCTACAGCACCCGGCGTCTTATTCCCAGGCGGTCTCCCATCCAAGTACTAACCAGGCCCTGACCCCTGCTTAGCTTCCGAGATCATGGGTAGAAGCCTACAGCACCCGGCTCTCCCAGGCGGTCTCCCATACCAAGTAGCTAACCAGGTCTGACCCTGCTTAGCTTCCGAGATCAGGACAAGATCGGGCATGTGCAGAGTAACAGTTTGCTGGCCAAGGTGATGAGATTCAGCAAAATGGGGCCCCAGTGATAAGCTGGCACAAGCCTGAATTGTCCCATAGCTAGAATGTGTTTCTTTCTAGTGAGTGAGACAGGTTTACTGCTCAATCCTAACAGCATGTAGTTCTGGTGCAAAGCCCCCTGCGCTGGCTCTTGAGGTAGGGCACAAACTGGCACAGTAGGGTGGGAAAGGGTGGTGGGAAGGTGGACCAGAGTTGGGGAGGGGGCATTTCTGAGTGGGAGGAGGGTGAAATGGGGGAGGATTGGGTCCAGGAGAGGATGGTATTGATGGCAGCAGCATACACCATATCCTAACCCCAGCCTCTGTCCCGGGCAGCCCTACACGGGTTTTTTGGATTTGCACCAGCTAAATAGCGGATGCAGTTCCAAGTATCCCCATAGGACAGTTTGGAATGTTGCACGGGATAAGGGGGAAATGTCCCCTTACTCTAAAGTGACCTCTAGCTTGCTTCTAACCTGCATTTGGATACAGCACTGGCTTTACCAGGGTAGGTTAAGAATGCTCTGTACTAAACACAATGGGTTTATTTCTAAGTAAAATAAATAACATCATTTTCAAATACCTACATAAGAACATAAGAAGAGCCCCACTGGATCAGGCCATAGGCCCATCTAGTCCAGTTTCCTGTATCTCACAGCGGCCCACCAAGTGCCCTAGGGAGCAGACCAGATAACAAGAGACCTCATCCTGGTGCCCTCCCTTGCATCTGGCATTCTGACATAGCCCATTTCTAAAATCAGGAGGCTGCACATCATGGCTTGTAACCCGTAATGGACTTTTCCTCCAGAAACTTGTCCAATCCACAGATCCAGCATCTAGCAATTAGACTCAATGCTAGGGTTCCAGTTTAAATGTTTTTAGACAGAAATCAAAAGTGAAGAAAATTAGGTTTCTTTCCATCAGTATATACAGCATTAAGTCACTAAGAAAAATGTGCAAAAGACTTCACACACACTGTCTTGTAATCTTTGCAGCAGCCATAAGAACATAAGAACAGCCCCACTGGATTAGGCCATAGGCCCATCTAGTCCAGTTTCCTGTATCTCACAGCGGCCCACCAAATGCCCCAGGGAGCACACCAGATAACAAGAGACTTCATTCTGGTGCCCTCCCTTGCATCTGGCATACTGACAGCCCATTTCTAAAATCAGGAGGTTGCACATACGCATCATGGCTTGTAACCTGTAATGGATTTTTCTTCCAGAAACTGTCCACTCCCCTTTTAAAGGCGTCCAGGCCAGACGCCATCCCCACATCCTGTAGCAAGGAGTTCCACAGACCAACCACACGCTGAGTCAAGAAATATTTTCTCTTGTCTGTTCTAACTCTCCCAGCACTCAATTTTAGTGGATGTCCCCTGGTTCTGGTGTTATGTGAGAGTGTAAAGAGCATCTCCCTATCCACTCTGTCCATCCCCTGCATAATTTTGTATGTCTCAATCATGTCCCCCCTCAGGCGTCTCTTTTCTAGGCTGAAGAGGCCCAAACGCCGTAGCCTTTCCTCATAAGGAAGGTGCCCCAGCCCATAAATCATCTTAGTTGCTCTCTTTTGCACCTTTTCCATTTCCACTATGTCTTTTTTGAGATGTGGCATCTAAAAGAGGCATCTTTTAAAGTGCTATTTAGCAGTGGGACAGCATTAATCCCTCTTCACAGCATCCCTACCAGTGGCTGTTTCTTGATGTGTCTCTTTAAAGATGGCAAGCACTCAATTTGAGTGGATGTCCCCTGGTTCTGGTGTTATGCGAGAGTGTAAAGAGCATCTCCCTATCCACTCTGTCCATCCCCTGCATAATTTTGTACGTCTCAATCATGACCCCCCTCAGGCACCTCTTTTCAAGGCTGAAGAGGCCCAAACACCGTAGCCTTTCCTCATCAGGAAGGTGCCCCAGCCCAGTAATCATCTTAGTCGCTCTCTTTTGCACCTTTTCCATTTCCACTCTACCCATACGGTTGCTGCGGCTTACTCTGGGGCAAGGGAACCTTCTCCCCGAGGAGACCTTCAGTAGCCAAAAATGCCCCTTGGGTTGCTGGGGGGGACGGGGACTATGCCAGTGCCACCTATATCACTTCATCCCTGTTCCATATATGCAATGTTGGGCAGAAATGGCTTAATACAAGTAAGACAATAGTAGCTCCTTGCAAACATAGTTTTGTTGATGCTGTTAAAAAGAATACAAATACTGGAGAGAAACAATTCATAAAGCATGTAGCTTTACATAAAGCCAGAGTCACATTTGCCCTGAACAGTGCACTTATATGAATGAGCTCAAAATAAGCTGTTGCACAATCATCTCTGGGAGGCATGATTGAAAATTTCTTGTTTGTTCAGAGTGTTCTTTAGCATCTAATCCTGGCAGATAAAGTGGACTGTGCTTCTATGGTGAACAGCAACCACGTATAGAAACCATTTGCGTCTACCTGAGTGATGTCCATTCCCGCGTCACAGCTCAGGGGCTGCGTTGACGTGAGACCGTTGGAGCCTATTAATGTCGTGATCAGGCCGTTCCCATCAATCTTCCGAATCATGGTGCCGTCAACAAAGTAGATGAAGCTGTGCTTATCCACGGTGATACCTGTTGGGAATCAGGAGAGCAAATTTAGCAATAATTTAGCTGCTACAGAGTTAGAAAAAATAAATGCTGATGTTGCTTCCTTCCTTTGGTTTTCCCCAATTTAATCCAAAAAAGGAAAAAGAAGAAAAAAAACAAGCAGAGAGACAAACATAAATCCTGTTTTCATTTTAATTGGTTCTTTTTTTGTCGTTCAAATTCACCAATCCATTTTTAAGAGAGCTACACACTTCAGCGGGCCCACAGAAAATTCCAGATCTTAATTAACACTCTTTACTGTCATGGATGAAGCAACAGTAGAGAAAGAGGTCAAAGCAATTACTTTTTCTGAAAACACAAAACTTCAGTCCAATCTACTGATCACAACTTGGATTCAAACTGAGCTCCCATGAAGCTCAATGCCATCTTATATATCAATATATCTGCTACCTAAAACATCTCCGATGCTGTCTCTCACACAGTTTGAAGCGGTTTGCAATCAGATTTTTTTTTTTCTAAAATAGGTTAAGATCTTCTAAAAACAGCCTGCAAATAAAAACTTCGTTCCCACTGTACCTTATTAACACATTGCACAAAATGCAACCAGCTGCACAGTAGAATAAACCCTGTCACTAAATTAGGAAGAAGATTAATTCATAATGAATGAGTCATTCCACAGGTATATGTATATGACTAACAGGGTTCCCTCTCTCTGGGTTGGAGATGTCACTAAGGTTGGGGTCACCCAGTGTGAGAATCATGTTGTCACTCCCATGGGCCTCCTGTACCCACGACAGACTGCTGCAGGGACTGGTGAGTACAGCCCAGTCCCTGCAGCCCCCTTAGCGTCACTGCCTCCCCCCCACCCGCAAGAATTTACTGCGGTTCAAACTCTCCTAGAGTTTGAAAACTGTTGCCATAAGTCATGGAATGTAATGGCAATACCAGTGACAAACAACCAACACAATTAAAATTACACCATTAAAATACAATACAGGCACCTTTGGGATCATGTTATTCATGGAAATTGGTATCCATGGGGGCGGGGGTCCTGGAACAAATCCCCCGTGGATACCAAGGGCTCACTGCAGTGGCAAACAAATGTTGACAAGTCCTGATTTAAAGTTAAATAGTAGTTTAGAACCTTTATCTCTTAAGCTCTTGACATACATTAATTTTAAAAGCAGCCTCTTCAACCAAACCCAGGAGCATCTTCTTCTCCTACAGGAAACTTTACACTTCTGGTTACTTGAGCAATTTAAGCCTGAGCTAAATATTGAGAGAGTGAAAAAATCATAGCTATGGGGGAGGGCAAACTGTGACAACATGTCTGGTGACATTTTAGGCCTAGGGATGTAGGTGTCTCATTTCGATGCAGCACATTTGCCTGAGGGCATCACTGTGCCATTCAACAGAATCGAGCCAACTGATGTACAATTGCTTTATGGATTGTAGCCTACAGCGGCATTCGCTGTCAGCTCCTCTAGTGGAATATATATGGCAGACATCCCAATCAACATGGCTGTTTCCCCTCCTCCTCAGCTTATAATATCGAAATAATGGGCAAGAGAGGGACCATCCACTGTCTCTGCTCAGAAACAGGGAGAAAGTGGAGATCCTTGCTGCCCGTGTATGCATTGCCTGAACATAAGAACATAAGAACAGCCCCACTGGATCAGGCCATAGGCCCATCTAGTCCAGCTTCCTGTATCTCACAGCGGCCCACCAAATGCCCCAGGGAGCACACCAGATAACAAGAGACCTGCAAGGCCTCCTGGGAATTGTAGTTAAGAACATAAGAACAGCCCCACTGGATCAGGCCATAGGCCCATCTAGTCCAGCTTCCTGTATCTCACAGCGGCCCACCAAATGCCCCAGGGAGCACACCAGATAACAACAGACCTCATCCTGGTGCCCTCCCTTGCATCTGGCATTCTGACATAACCCATTTCTAAAATCAGGAGGTTGCGCATACACATCATGGCTTGTACCCCATAATGGATTTTTCCTCCAGAAACTTGTCCAATCCCCTTTTAAAGGCGTCTAGGCTAGACGCCAGCACCACATCCTGTGGCAAGGAGTTCCACAGACCGACCACACGCTGAGTAAAGAAATATTTTCTTTTGTCTGTCCTAACCCGCCCAACACTCAATTTTAGTGGATGTCCCCTGGTTCTGGTATTATGTGAGAGTGTAAAGAGCATCTCCCTATCCACTCTGTCCATCCCCTGCATAATTTTGTATGTCTCAATCATGTCCCCCCTCAGGCGTCTCTTTTCTAGGCTGAAGAGGCCCAAACGCCGTAGACTTTCCTCATAAGGAAGGTGCCCCAGCCCAGTAATCATCTTAGTTGCTCTCTTTTGCACCTTTTCCATTTCCACTATGTCTTTTTTGAGATGCGGCGACCAGAACGGGACATAATACTCCAGGTGTGGCCTTACCATAGATTTGTACAACGGCATTATAATGCTAGCCGTTTTGTTCTCAATACCCTTCCTAATGATCCCAAGCATAGAATTGGCTTTCTTCACTGCCGCCGCACATTGGGTCGACACTTTCATCGACCTGTCCACCACCACCCCAAGATCTCTCTCCTGATCTGTCACAGACAGCTCAGAACCCATCAGCCTATATCTAAAGTTTTGATTTTTTGCCCCAATGTGCATGACTTTACACTTACTGACATTGAAGCGCATCTGCCATTTTGCTGCCCATTCTGCCAGTCTGGAGAGATCCTTCTGGAGCTCCTCACAATCACTTCTGGTCATCACCACTCGGAAAAGTTTGGTGTCATCTGCAAACTTAGCCACTTCACTGCTCAACCCTGTCTCCAGGTCATTTATGAAGAGGTTGAAAAGCACCGGTCCCAGGACAGATCCTTGGGGCACACCACTTTTCACCTCTCTCCAGTGTGAAAATTGCCCATTGACACCCACTCTCTGCTTCCTGGCCTCCAACCAGTTCTCAATCCACGAGAGGACCTGTCCTCTAATTCCCTGACTGTGGAGTTTTTTCAGTAGTCTTTGGTGAGGGACCGTGTCAAACGCCTTCTGAAAGTCCAGATATATAATGTCCACGGGTTCTCCCGCATCCACATGCCTGTTGACCTTTTCAAAGAATTCTATAAGGTTCGTGAGGCAAGACTTACCCTTACAGAAGCCATGCTGACTCTCCCTCAGCAAGGCCTGTTCGTCTATGTGTTTTGAGATCCTATCTTTGATGAGGCATTCCACCATCTTACCCAGTATGGATGTTAGGCTGACCGGCCTATAGTTTCCCGGGTCCCCCCTCTTTCCCTTTTTAAAAATAGGCGTGACATTTGCTATCCTCACTATTTGCTATTGCCTGGGGAGCTCAAGGATGTTAATGTATATTTATTTAATGTATTTCAATCCCACCTTTCCCTCACTTTGTAAGCATTCAAGGTGCCTATCAATAAGAGGGCTGGGCAGGAGAGGTGGTCTGAAGGTTGAGCCAGTGTCCTTCCTGAACAAGCAGAGCAGGTTCAGCCTGGATTCTCACATTATATTCTGGGGAGAACCTGGGTGGAGACAAGGGCCTTTGCGCAACCCCGAAGAGGCTGGAAGAAACCAAAGAGACTGTCTGGAGCCCTGCATGATGACCCAACAAGTGATCATCACCTGGGGTGGCTTGCACCCCTTGCACCTTACTAGTGGTACCATTGCATATCTATATATAAATTGGGTTGAGTGGATAGTTCTCAAGTAAAGCTTACAATGCCAGCCTCAGTTACTGGATACAATATACAATTTTTTGTTTCTGGTATGGCTTCTAAAGAATTTGCATTAGAAACCACCTTAATCTACAGGAGAGATCTGATAATAAGAAAAAAACAAAACTGTTTCTGGAAAGGCCCTGCTGTTCCTTGTGAAACTTTTTAATAGGAAAAGTGAATCCAATCAGTTAATTTTATGGTTGTAAAAGAGAAAATTACATTCCACCCGTTCCTAAGCCTCTAAATGTCTCTAGTATTTTTAATTAAAGCTGCCTCCGAGAAACAACTGCAGCAATTTCATGCAATTAGTTATTTATGGGCCACTCTAACACGCACAGCTAAAAGTAAGAAGCAACTGATGTGCGGTTTAAAGGTTTGTGATCTCTGAACTTTTTCTTTCTTGCTCTCAGAGAGCAAGAGGGGTAAGAGCCAACAAGGATTCAGGTCCCAGAACTAACATGCCTTTGTATGCACTTAAGCTAGGCAGACCATGAAATTATGCTGTTCGGCACCTGTGGGATGAAAATAGGTATGCTTTTGCAGAAAGCGCAGGTCGGAATACAAAATGCATTTACAGTGGCTCGTTTGAGTCACTAGATCTACTTCCATATATCTGAACTTTGACAACTAGATGCCTCAGCCACCAAAAAAAAAACATAATAGTTTCCGTTCCACCAGTCTGTAAAAAAGCAATGGTGAAAATCTCCACTTTTCTCCTATTTTCACCTTTCCCCCTTATTTTTTAGACACAAGGTGTCTATGGCGACTGGGACTCTAGCGGTCAATGCTATGGGCATGCAGCACCACTGGGACTCAGCAGTTGCAAAAGGCAACTTGCCTTTCAGCACAGCTGAGCGGCTATCACCAATGGTCTACCTAGGAGCCTCTGTGCCAGTAAATCAACACAGGGGTGGGTGGAATGCAGAAGAGACCAGAGGGCAGATTTGAGGCCAGGAAGAGGACAATATCAGTGGCAGCAATGATGCCAATTTATTATCCCCCTTCATGGGTCCACTCAGACTTGCAAAATCGCTGGCATGGATTCAAGGAGACTCATTCAGGCAACAAAGACGGATCCCCAGACAAAAGAACGATGTTCCCTCACCTGAGAGGACTTCCAGGACTGCCCCCTCCGCAGGATGCAGGAGTAGGGGGGTTAAGGTAGGATTGAGTGCTAGATTGAGGTGCCTCAGAGGTGGCAGGGATGGAGAAGGGAGAGACAGGCGTGCCTGGGTACAGAATTTAAAAGCCCTGCCGATGGTCAGTGATGAAGAGGGTGGTCAGTTTCCAGAGCTGAGAAATTCTGCCTGCCAGCTTCCCGAAGGAAGGGAACTGACAGCGGCCCAGGGAAGCCACACACCCTGGCCCACTGGAGGAAGAAACAGGTGTCTCATCAACTCCCTTCCCACCAGAATATTCAAGCCCTGTCACTGGGTTATCACAATCCCCCCTCCTTCATCACCTCTAACAATACAAGAACATAAGAAAAATCCCGCTGAATCAGGCTAAAGGCCCATCTAATCCAGCTTCCTGGATCCTACTGTGGCCTACAGATGCTTCAGGAAGCCTACAAGACAACAAGAGATCTGCATCCCTTTGCCACTCCCTTGCATCTGGCACTCAGAAATAGCCTAGTTCTAAAACCAGGAGGCTGCATATGCCCATCATGGCTTGTAACATTTGATTGACTTTTCTTCTAGAAAACTATCTAATCCCTTTTTAAAGGCATCTAGGCAGGCACCATCACCACATCCTGTAGCAAGCAGTTCCACAGACCAATTACGTGCTGGGCAAAGAAATTTTTTCTTTTGTCTGTTCTCTTCCTTCTGGTAAGCCCCAAGAACGTGGAGGAGCTACATAGGGCAGCAGTCATGCACCACACCAGTGGCGTAGCTAATAATCGTGTAGCCCAGTGCCAAGCTCCAAATGTTGCCCCTGAAGTGATGTCACAACCGGAAGTGATGTCACAACCGGGCTTTTTAAAATGTGAAGATTGGGGGGAACCAACCTCCTCCCCCCAGTCAGTGGCACAGCTAAGGCAACTATCTGCTACCTGGGGTCAAAGAAGATTTTGTAGCCCCCCTGCATGATACAATCAAATTTAATTAAGTAAATAAATAAAAAGTTATTGGTTCCATGCTGTATCATAATAACATCTCATTGGCACTCAGAACAATCAGTCTCATTGGTCAGTTTGGAGTTAAGCAAATCCACTTTTTGTTCCAAGGCAGTTGTGTTTTCATTTTCTGGTTAACTGGGCATAACTTTTGATAGAATACAGATATTCCAGTGCAGTTTGTTTCATTGCACTCTGCATTAAATTACCTTTCCAATGATATATAACATGATGATATTGTTCATACATACCAAGATTTTCACAATTTTGGTCACTAGTGTCAAGTTAATAATAATAACAACAAGAACAAGAACAAGAACAACAGGTATTTATATACCGCCTTTCTTGGTCTTTATTCAAGACTTTATTCAAGGCGGTTTATATAGGCAGGCTTATCTAAATCCCTTATTAAATAGGGATTTTTACAATTGAGAGAAGGTTCTTTCTTTCAAGAACCACTACATTCAGGTGTTTCATTCCGATCTGGCTTCACATTCTGGCCTCCATCCTCCCACGCACAGAGCAGATGGAATAGCTCGGCTTCAGCTTGTCAGCTGCTTCAAGGTCGCACGGTGCCGGTGGCCTCGAACTGGAGACCTTGTGGATGTTATCTTCAGGCAGACGGAGGCTCTACCCTCTAGACCAGACCTCCTGCCCCCCTAAAGCTTGATGCCCGGTGCAACTGCTACCCCCTGCACCCCCTTAGCTATGCCACTGCACCACAATACATTACAAGTATCACAGCCCAAGTATTGCAGCCCAAGTTTCATGAGATGCTCTGGGCAGTGGTACTCAAACTTTTCCAGCCAGTGGCTCCCTTGACCCCCGTGGCTGTTGGCCATGACTCCCCATCGTGTTCCTGAGGGCTGGAAGTGATATCATTAAACAGGAAGTGGCCAGAAATATTAACTATATTAATATTAATTATATTAATCATATCATTAGTTAAATACAGATCTTAAAAATATATTATTAATACATGCTTTATAAATGATCAGCTGCTGATCACTGTTGGAGACAGGATGCTGGAGTAGGTAGATTTTGTCTGGTCCAGGAAGAGCCATTTTTTTAACTTTGTAAGCATACCAATAGAATTGTTTTATCAAAAGAACTTTGTGAACAACCAGTCTGACCAACATTACACACACACACACCCCTGTGGACCCCAATCCAACTAGTCATTTCTCCCATTCTCCTTGGATGGAACCCTTTATTAATTTAATGAAATTAAATTTTTCCATCAGCTGGTGGGGAAAACAAAAATAGACCATGAAAATATATCAGAGCTGATAAGGATTTGGTTAGAAAGCTGATTCGTCTTCTATACTAGGAGATGCACAGCTCAAGCCTATGCATGTCTACTCAGAAGTAAGTCCCATTAGAGTCAATGGGGCTTACTCCCAGGAAAGTGTGGATAGGATTGGGCTGGCAATCACTTCATCAATGGCTGATAAGTATTCCCTTCAAATAGCAAGATTCAGCACTTTAAAAATACAGCCTTTCCTCTTCAGTCAAACAAGATTAATAAATCACTTTAAAAACAGTCCCCTTTTTCTGCTCCTGGCCAAGTAAAGTGTGTGCTTGTCTCTTCCCCCCCCCCTTTGCCAACTGCCAACTTTAAGGGGAGGGGGAGGAAAGCGGGAAGGTTTGGAGATCGAAAGGGGGGAGTGGAAGAGGGAGGAGGTTGAAATGAGATATTTCACTTTGATGAGAAGCAATCCCAGGCTGGGAACTGGGAACCAACCAGACAAGGATCAGCGAGGGATAAGGACTGCAAGCTGAGATGGGGGTTGGAGTCCAAGAGCTTTGGAAACAACATAGAAGGCAGCAGCCTAGGAGTGGAGGGAGAAGAGGACGGGGCAGCAGCAGCTGCCATTCTCGCAGCTGAGCAACTCCCGTTTCTTCTGCTTTAAAAAAAAGTGCAGTCAACGGGCAGAAGACGGGCTCATATTCTGCCCAGGGGTGTGACTGTATCGCTGCGAGAGGACATCCCGCGCCTCCCCTTTGAGTTCCTGGCGCCTCCCTAACGAGCTGCGCCTCACAGTTTGAATAACACTGTGCTCTGGATGACGTCCTGCTCCATTGCTGCCTGCTCGCTAAGTGAGGGACTAGACCGGATTCCTGAAATGGTGTAAGAAAGAGTCAGGCAAAGTATTCAGTTATTCATGTCCAAGTTTTATGGTTTGTTTTCCTTGCTTTTTAAACAGTGAGATCATGGAGGGCGGGTGACAAGACAGTCTTAGAATTTTAAGAAGAATTCCATTGTATGTTTATTCCCACTATACTTTTATTTATTTATGTTCTCCTTACCTTATGAACTCCCATTTTAAACCTTGTTCTGCTGGAGGTGGTGAACTCCAATCTGCAGTTCACCACTTCAGTGTGTAGGATTTTATTACTCTACAAAAGAGCTCAGAGCAGCTTTTTTTTTTGGTGGTTGTTACAACAGAAAGCTTCCAGAACACCAGCCATTTGACAACAACATTGCACATTCACAGTGCTGTTATGACAATTTTGTGAACGTCTCCCAGGCCATTTGGGGAAATAGCAGCAGAGCCCCATTTACTGCAAGCATCATTGTCAAATTTCACTGCAGCACCTAAACGAGCAGAATGTTGTATTTGGAAATTACACTGACAATTTTACTTTTTTTGAAAAGCAGCGCATATCTTAAAAATGCATACATTAACTGCATTTAACCGCATTATTCCAAAAATCTGCCAATGCAAATTAGGCTTTAGTATTAAACAAACAAGTGTGTTCTTCCCCCCCAAAAAGTCCTAAACCAAACATGTGTAAAACAAGAGGTCCCTGTATCTCCATGTCAGAAATTACCACCAAACTCTTTCCCCCAATGAGCAAATAAGACAGAGCCGTTAATTGCCTTTTAATTAGATATAATCAATTTCAGTTGGCAATAATACATCCACTGTTGTTTTTCTGCATAACGAATCTAAGCCCCCTCAGATTTCACCTATGTTGAGAATTGATTTCCTGCATTAATTAGCTGTCTAAAGATTAACATTTGTACTTATCTCGCTCTTACTTTCCATCATTAAATATGTGTTAAGGGGGAACTCTGGCTATAATTACAATCTGTTGCTAGCTCAGTTTTTAAATTGAGGGTGCTTCTTGGACATTTTGCTTCCTGGCAGTTGATCTGAACTTACTCCTGCCTGATGCGCAGCTTTTCCTTATTAGCTCAGAGCTGGAGTGAAGAAAAAAAAAATCAAACTTTTCTCTGCAGCAATTAATTAGGTACTTGCAGTGCTCAAAAAGGTTAATAAAGGAGAAGCAACACAGTGAGAGCTCGATCCTGAAAGGGCTTCACAGCATCCTTCCTTGAGGTGCTGAGTGCCCTCCGTTCCAATTCACCTCTACTGAGCGCAAATGGCATTTGGTTTCCCTCTGAGCTAACTTTTCAATATGGGTCCGAATGCATGGCTAGACTCTACCAGTCTTGGGAGTGGCAAAATCTCTCTGTATTGTGTTTTTAATGCATCAAGCTGGCACGTGAGCACAGGTGGCAACTCTGTATCCACAGATTCTGCTTCCATGGATCTAGTTCAGTGCGGGTCCCCTGGACTTGCTCAGCTTGAGCCCTCTGGAGGCAACTGGAACTGCGCTCTGGTCACCTCCAGAGGCTTCTTTCATCTGCGCGTGGCCTCTGCAGGTTTCACAATGGCCTTTAGGGCTGAAAAGATGCAACTAGGTATACTCTATGAAATACCCATGGAATACTTAGAGATACCCATGGATACCACCTGACTGGGAAGGAAACCGGAAGTGACTTTTTTGCCCTTATAAGGCATTCTGAGGCCCGGGGAAGCCTGGGGAGAACTCCCCTGGGCCTCAAAATGTCGTATAAGGGCAAAAAAGCTTCCCTCCTAGGGGTGTTCACAGGGGGTCTGAGACTAGATGGGTTTTTGGCTTGATCCAGCAGGGCTGTTCTAATGTTTTCAGACAGGAATTGTACTCTACCCTACCTTGAGATGTGAGGGACTGAATCAGGGCCTTTCTGCAGCCAAAGCAGACAATCAAATTCATGGGTCTAGGCCAGGGGTGTCCAAACTTTTTGGCAGGAGGGCCACATCATCTATCTGACACTGTGGGGCCGGGGGGGGGGAGAGAGTTCATTTACATTTCAAATTTGAATAAATTTACATAAATGAATATATTAGAGATGGAACTTATATGAATGAATGAAGGTCTTGCAATAGCCCATGTCCTATAAAAGGCCTTGAACAAAGCAAGACTGGCCTTTCCTTTGCTGCAACTGCTGCATCACAGATGTGATACAGCAGACAGTGGAGGGAGCCCTCATCCCACAGCTCACATGAGAGGTCGAACAGTTGGCTGTCATGCAGTTGCATTGGGCCAGCGCGGGCTCCAGCAAGTCTCCGGAGGGCCAGAGCTCATTGGAGACTGGGGGCTCTCAGAGGGCCGGATTGGGAGTCCTCGAGGGCCGCAAGTGGCCCCAGGGCCAGGGTTTGGGCACCCCTGGTCTAGGCCACAGAGCACCTTTGGACGCAACTGGTGTTCTGAGGCCCAGAGAGACTGTGCGCCTGAGCCTTAGAAAAGTGCTTCCAGTTGTGTCAGTGGGGCCTTCCAGCACAGGTTGGAATCTGTGCTAAATCCAATCCATGCGGTGGATTAAAAGGGGTCAAATGTACTTGGAGAGGAAAACAAGGCAGAAAATTTAAAATAAAGGATGATAAGGAGGCTACTATACTACGAGTTACGTTAAACACCCAGTCTCATCCAGCATATTGATTTATTTTTAAGGCAAATAGCAGCTGTAAGAAGAGAAAACGAAATGTTCAGGATCAGGAGCATTGTGTTGTACAGGGACAGGGCATTTAATCTTTTTCTGCCATGATTCAGTCCAGATGACACTCAACATCCCAAATGGTGCTATTTGCCCTCCAGCATGGATGCTTCCATTGCTTCCAATACAGGTGGAAACTATGTCAGCAGACTCACATTTTGGGGGTGGGGGGAGAATGCAGGGCAGATTCACGCACTCTCTCTGTCTCACTCTCTCTCTCTCTGTGTATACATATATTGTCCGTTTGAAGGCTTTTCAATCTGACTGTGTTTGCATCTTAGATGTGTCAGCAGATTCCCCCAAGGTATAGCTTTCCAAAAGGCACAGTGGTCTGGATGCCTCCTCTAAGATGTCAGCGAGGCCAGTTATAAATTCTGGGTTAAGTTAACAAAGCAAATTATGAGATCACTCCCTGGGATTACCTCACTCCAGAGAAGAATTTTAATGCCTTTTTTCCTCCCGTACTTTTATTTCTATGCCTTTAACAGCCATTCAGAAAGATAAACACATTTTTAAAAAGTGTTTTTATTATTCCGAGTCAAGAAATAAACCATAAACGGTCTTTATTGTGTTTATCTTTCTGAATTGATTAAACACTTAAACACTTGCTTTCCTACATGCTGCTTCTGCCTTGCTGCTTAAAGAACAGCCCAATCTTTTTCATTCCACTCCCTGCCAATGCAGTAGCATCAAAATGGTGACCGCTGCATCCTATGGTGCAGAATTCTCCTCCTGGTAAGGGAATGATTGTTCTGGAGGTAAGCTTCCATGGTGCAGAGGAGTCTACTCAAACCTGCAACAGCTATTTTGCTATTGCTAGTGCACTTTGACCCACGCCGCAAGACTGGGTCTGGCAACAGGGGTTTGGATATTGGCAGCACTGGTGACACCAACCCCACCCTTTCCTGGGACCCAATTCGGGGTTTTGGGCAAGGGTCTTTCTGCCCTACCTGGAGATACCAAGGATTGAACATGCAATACCCTGCATCATGTAAATCTCTTCTAGTGAGCTGAAGCACCTACCATTTCACCCAAGGTATTAAAATTCCAATCTTGGAAACTCAATCTACTTAAAGAATGACTTAAAGAAAATGAGTTGATGCTTACGTCTAGTTGAGATGCTTTAGACTTAGTTCTCAACTGAGTGGTAAATCTTGGCCAGGCTTCTCCCTCTTCAGACTACCATCTTCTCCATGCAATAAATAAACCATTTCCTCTAGAAATCAGATGTCAGGGGAAAGCTCTCACCAATGTGTTTGTCTTCGATTGAAGGATCTTTTTATAGTCGAGCGTTCTGTGATTCCCCTCCCCCCATGCACGATATAGTTCCAAAAACAGATTTATCAAGCGCAACGAAAAGCTGTTTTTAATCAGATGGTGCTATACTACAATGCATCTCTTTTCAAGCTTAGATTGCTGGAAACGGTGTAAAATAATAGAGAACTCACATTCATCTCAGCATCAGAAATGTCTGTTATTCATATAAACACAAACTGTGCGGAGCAATGCTAACTGGCACTTAAGAGGTTCCCTGTGTTGGTTTTTGGGTGTCACAAATGTGCCATAAAGCACATTTGCGCCACCTTGGAAGTTAACGGGGCTGGCGCAGAGGCCCACGCTGACTCCTGGAGCCCGGATCCAGACCTTGCACCGGTCCAGCCGAGGCAGGCCAGCGTAGCGGATGGGAGAGGGTGGCAGGAGGGCAGGACAGAAGCAGGGAGGGAGTGTTTTGGGGCAGGGTTGTCCTGGACGTGGACTGGGTCCAGGAGGGGGGGAGTGGACCAGCCGCTGGCAGCGCAGGTCAAATCCCAACCCCCATCCCTGTCCCGAACAGTGTTACAAAGGCTACTTGGATCAGCACCTGCAAAATTGTGGGTGCAGGTTCAAGTAGAGCCAAGTTGCCCTCCAGCCAGCACCTACCTTGCACTGGATACCGGCCTGCCTGTTCTAGCGCAAGTTAGGATTGCGCCCCTTAGTTGTGTATTTTATGATGATATGCAGGTAAGCAGAATGAAACATTCTACCTAAAGATAATTTCAAAGACGAATTCTGATCCGATTATCCATACTGATAAACCATGCTGATTATCTAGAGCAGGGGTCTCCAAACATTTCAGTATGAGGGCCACATCTTATATTTTACACAATTTTGTGAGCCAAAAAAAAAAAAAAATCAGATTTGTATATGAATGAATGGAATTTAAATGAATGAATAAGTTTTACTTGGATCTTTTTTTTGTAATAGCGTAATCTGATTCAGAACAGAAGAGAAATGTGACAATTACAAATAAACAATGCCATATTAAACCAAGAGATGATATATAATGAGTAAAAATGTCAGACATTAGCAAATGCTCTGACAAAAAAACAAGTTGCTGCGTGCTGGATAAAAATCTTGTGGGAGGCTGGATGTGGCCCCTGGGGCCTTAGCTTGGAGAGCCCTGATCTAGAGTACGTTTTAGTATGTATACAGATTTGTAAATATATGCATCTTTAACAGTGGTGGAAGTAGCTTTTGGAGGCTTCTGCAGGCCATTCTGAAGCCTGTAGAGCAGGTTTGCTGGCTTGGTGTGACCCAGAAGAGGCCTCTGGGGCCTCCCCCAGCCTCCAGAATGGCTTGGATTTGGAGCCAAATTGGGAGAGTTAGAACAGACAAAAGAAAATATTTCTTTACTCAGCGTGTGGTTGGACTGTGGAACTCCTTGCCACAGGATGTGGTGATGGCGTCTGGCCTGGATGCCTTTAAAAGGGGATTGGACAAGTTTCTGGAGGAAAAATCCATTACGGGGTACAAGCCATGATGTGTATGTGCAACCTCCTGATTTTAGAAATGGGCTACGTCAGATGCAAGGGAGAGCAACAGGAGGCAGGTCTCTTGTTACCTGGTGTGCTCCCTGGGGCATTTGGTGGGCCGCTGTGAGATACAGGAAGCTGGACTAGATGGGCCTATGGCCTGATCCAGTGGGGCTGTTCTTATGTTCTTATGTAGGGTACAGGTCGCGAACCACTTGGCATGGACTCACAGCTCACCAGTGGGTCGTGACCCGCACTTTGAGAAACCCTGCTTTAAATAAATAAGACAAAGAAATGAAGGCTTCTAGGCTACATTATTTCTCTCACCTCTGGGACTGTGAAGAGACGCCTCTGATGCCCGCCCTCCATCTCCACAGTGACTCTGGTCGAATGGCAAGCACTGGTCACCTGTTCCTGCCACCACCTCATAATTCTTGGGCAAATCCTTGGTTTCACTGAGAGACTTCACTTTGTAAACTCTTCTGGTGTTTGTATCGGACAAGTACAAGGATTCGGATACTGGATCCATGGCCAGGTAATACTTGTGAGCTGGGCTTGTGCTAATAAAGCAGAGAAAAATAAACACCAAAACAAAATATTAATTTAATTAATGGCACAACATTTTTTCTTTGTTCTTCTTGGATCAAAAAAAGCACTGCTTTGCCTTCTCACATCAGCTCTCTCTCCCTCCCTCTTTATTTAAAGAAGTAGCATTTTAATACAAGCATCAGGTATTACAACTGGAAATAAAAATCGCAAGTTATATGAAAGCTACTATCTTCTGCACTATAAAACAGTCTAACTGTGCATTGAAGAACTGGCGCTGATGATGTTTGTTCTTCTTTAAGATGCACTTAAGAGCATGAAGCACGTCAATGATTTTACATCTAATATATTGCCAGGAAGGAAGAGGAAGATGAAGAACCATAAACGTAGAACTGGTGTGGTGTAGCGGCTGAGAGACTGAGCAGAAGACTTTCCTGGGTCAAATATAATCTCTTCTATGGATCCACACTAGAATGGCCTTTGAATGAATGAATGAATGGCCACACTCACTTAGCCTTAGTCTTCCCCAACTCCAAAATGGGGATAAAGGTACTTCTGCACCTTAAATGGTTATTGTAAGGCCAACAGGTAAGGCGCTTGTCACAGGTGCTCAGAAAACTATACAAATATTAAATTTGTATACAGATATTAAATGTCATTAGTGTGAACTAGTGCTTTATAATTCAGACACTGAAATGATCCACCGATAAGATAAAACTAAAAACATGTTTATATTTATAGTAAAAGCATTTTGGTGATGTATAAAATGTATACAATTGCAATCCTATACATACTTTCCTAAAAGTAAGCAAGACCCACTGAGCACAGTGGAACTTACTTTTGAGAAGACATGCCTAGTATTGTATTTTAGAAGTATCAGTTGAGCTGCCCGGGACCGAAATTTCCAGCTCCAGTCTCTGGTTCCATCCTTTAAGACTGGGCTGAGACCCATACCAGTCTCATGTGATCCCTCTTCCTTTTGTCAAGGGTAAGGAAAAAAAAAAAAAAAAGACACCTGGCCAACTTTACTGAGTAATTCTAGAAATAAATAAGAAAGTCTCCTTCCAATTACAGAGATGAGTTTTACGAGCACACTTCTTCAGATGTATTACACGTTTTGTTCAGTACGAAAGTTTCGACTGTTGCCAAGGGAGTTCTAATAGAGGGTCAGGCAGAATCTTGAACTTCCATGATGAAGAGTGATTAGAAGAGGCTGGAGCACTAATGAGTTTGCTAATTAGAGACTGATACTGCAAGGTGTCTATTATCATCCATTGACATCACAGCACCTTGCAGTATCTGGTAACAAGCTAGTCTGGTACAGAGCAGGCACTGGTCACATGCTTTGATCACGAAGAGAGAAAGAAGCAAGGAAATGAAGCGACAGAATAGATGAATAGAAGCAAAAGATGATGAGGATGAGGATGCACAGGTCCAGGAGTATAAAAATGGTGCCAGATGCAAGAACACAGTGTGATTATGCACCAAACGGAATACTGACTGTATCCAACATTTCATTCAAAGTTTCTTTTCTTCCACTTTGGCCACTGAAATTAACCAATCTTTGGCCTAATTCAATAGATGATGCTTTCTTAGCATTTTCCCCAAATATTTATTGTACAAAGAGATTTCAAAACAAAGAACTGCTGAGCATTAATTTAATCTTGCTATTTAATTTAATTAATAACCCCTGCTAATTGGGTAAAAGGCACTTTTTCAAGTGGGTACTACTTTTTTTAGCAGGGGGAGAGTAACTGGCCCACCTCACCCCAGCAGTGTCTGTTTTAGTGGCTGTCTGCTGGTATTCATTTGCATCTTTTTAGATTGTGAGCCCTTTTGGGACAGGGAGCCATTTAGTTATTTGATTTTTCTCTGTAAACCGCTTTGTGAACTTTTAGTTGAAAAGCGGTATATAAATACTGTTAATAATAATAATAATAATCTTGTGAAAAATACAAATGGAAGAGATGACGCTTCTAAATAATCCTAAACACACTATTAGTGAGTAAGGCCCATGAAACGCATGGGACTTACGGTTGAGTTGACTTGTTTAGGATTGCACCAGTGGCGCCATTAGGGTTTGTGTCACATGATGCAGGAGGTCAGTGAGTCATTCCCATGATGGACCTCCTCCCATGCAATGGGAGGGGAAATGCCCTGGGTGGAGGTCTGGTGATGCACCATTACCCCACTCATTGGTTTTTTTTTTGGTTTTTTTTTTGCTATAACCTTTGATAGAATAGAGATATTTCAGTGTGGGTTGTTTCATTGCATTCTGCATGAAATTATGCATTGATCTGATATATAACATGATGGTATGATTCGAAAATACCAAGATTCTAAAAATTTTGGCCAGTAGCGGTGTCACACCTTCCCTGTGCGTGTCACCCGGTCCTGATCCACCCCCCTGCTCAGACATACACCGGCCTTCCTCCTCTCCTGGTGGCGCAAAAGTGCTTGATGGCACTTTTGCAACCCCTCTGAGCCGGCGCAAGCAACTTGTGCCAGTTCAAGGGCATTTCTGGATTGCGCTCTGAGTATAAGAAAAAAATAACAAGACTTTGATTTGAGTTTTTTTTGTTTGTTAAAACACATAAAAACACTAACCACCATTTTGTGTTTAAAATATCCAAATAAAAACACATAACACCACATTTTGGTGTTTAAAATATTTTCCAGAAACTAAAATAGATTATTTTTCCAGTTAGAAATAACACTGTAGCTGCATCTGCTGATATATCACCTATATCACCCACCTAGTATACTTTTAAAGTGTTTAAAATTAGTTAAACATGGAATGAGAACTTGGAATTAAAACTCATAACTGCCTTTAAAATCATGAAATCAGTGAAAAAATTAAAAACACACACACACACACACACACATTTTCAAACACCCCTAATTTTAATTAAAAAGAATGACAAACACCAGAAAAGAAGGGTTGATAAGGCAAAAACAAAAAAACAAAAAAAAGGCCCTGGGGGAAACATGGAATGACACTTGGGAGGCGTGAGGATGGGTCACTTGGATAGATGAGGGCACAGAATTGGCATAGGAGGTGAAAGGGCAAACTAAAGATAAAGCAAAATACAAGCCACCTTAAGACAGCATCATAGTCAGGCTGGCCTTCCTTGTTCCAAAGCAACAAAGCTTCCGCCTGAGTTTAGATGCTATGGCAAAATTGTGCACTGTGTGTGTTTTAACAGCTTTCATACATAATTACCTCAATGAGGTTATCTCCGAACGAGACCTCTCCAGTTTACCACACCTCATTTTGTTTAAGCCAGCCAGGAAGATGCAGCTTGGCAAATAAGCAATTAATGTTTATAATTAATACCCAACACCAATTTAGAGAAAAGTCATTTTGACAAGCAACTTAATTTAACTGAGAATCAAGCCTGCACAGAAGCAATGTGAGAAAGACAACAAAATCATAATATGAGGGAACTTTGGAAATTCCACTGCAGGAGACAAGAAAAATTGACAACACAAATCATGTCATTTTGTTCATAAACAACATCCCGAACTAATTCAAGCTTCTCCACCCTTCAATTATGAAAGGATTAAGTCTTTTTTTTTCCTTTTAATTAGCAAATGGAAATTATTTTTAAAGCAAATTGCAGGCATGGATACTATCCTCCTGAAAATGCCATTTAAATGTCTCTTTAGTTAGTTTTTGCTATGGAAGATAGAAAAGAGAGATTTACAGCCCAGTCTGAAGGTCTGCTAGCACCAGTACAGTGGCTCCTACAACAGTGCTAGCTGTCATAAAAGTGCTGAAAGTGCTTTTGTTGACTTTAGAGTAAGCAGCGCCAACAGCAAGACCTGTACTGTCCCACCAGTGCTGATTCCAGAACTACGGCTGACAGAGCAATAAGAGCTGCTCTGTGTGGTGCAGGGTTGATGGAAGACAGGGAAGAGTGAAATGGGGCAGGGGAGGATGGAATGAGGTGGATTGGGCCTGGGGGGGGGTGCAGAGTTGGCAGAGGACACCTCTGCCATATCCTAACCCCCGTTCCGGGACTTGAAGCCCTACATGCAACAGAGATTTCACTGGCGCAGATCCAAGTAGCCCAATTGGGTAGAGCAGAACCTGACACCGCGCAATGCAATCCTATGCATGTTTACTCAGAAGCAAGTCCTACTTTCTTCAGTGGTGCTTACTCTCAGGGAGGTGTGCATAGGATTCCAACCGGATTGGTTTTTTAAAAATTCTTTCAGTGGTTACAACTGGTGTATTATGTGTTTGTTATTTTACCAGAAAGGATTGGGCTGTAGGTTAAATCTGCCATTTTCACTTATCGACAGCAGTCAGCATTTCCAGTGTGTGTGTTTTAGGGAAATAAAACAAAGACATTATGTTTCTGAGATGAACTAATGCCAATTCCTAAACTAGAGCTTGTATCCTTAATTGATGACAGATCTAAAACCTTCAACTGGACCAAGTCAACAATTAGTCTTGTCAAGATTTTGTAAATACTCTATTTAAGCAATTTTCCTGATCTTCTTTTGAAGAGCCATGTAGTAACAGAGAGCCAGAAGCCACCAAAAGGAGATCTGGACCATTTGCTTGCTGGAACCCAGGGGAGGGAGGGGGTTACTCCAGTTTCAATCACTGCAATGTCATTGGCTTACCTGTGTCTTGTATCTCTGTTCCTTAAATGGCAAATTCAGCCAGGAACCACAGAAAGGAAGTTAAAGAAAACAGAAAGAAAAGTAAGCAGTTAATGTCAATTAGTAAAGCAACTACATAACTAGCAATTGATAGCAGTACTGCTAATTAACAGTTATGTAGATCCAGTAATGTGCTAGGTACTAAAGAGAGTATAGAAATGAAAACACACATAAAGAATGCTTCTAGAAAAAATATTTCTATCACATCTAAACTGGGTTTGGGTCTGAGATGCAGATGGTGAGGTGCTGCCTTGAGCTCTCCAGCTAACCTGTGTCTCTATAGCAGTGCTTTGATTATAAATAGTTGCCCTCCTCCAATTTGTTGTCGCCCTATGATTCTATTTATTGTTTTATATATTATATATTTTTAGTTCTTGAATTGAAAGCCTCCCTGACAATTTTTTCCAGCACAGGAAAGGTGGGATATAAATCTTTTAAATAAACAAATAACCTCCTGGTACTCAGGTTTTGGAAGGTTTCTGCCTCCCCTACCCTTCCTAGGTGAACAGGAAGAAGAGAACATGAAAGGGCACGTCCCTTATGAGGAAAGTTTACAGCGTTTGGGGTTCTTCAGTCTAGAACAGGGGTGTCCAAACTTTTTGGCAGGAGGGCCACATCGTCTCTCTGACACTGTGTCGGGAGCCGGGGAAAAAAAGAATTAATTTACATTTAAAATTTGAATAAATTTACATAAATTTACATAAATGAATATATTAAAGATGAACTTATATGAATGAAAGAAGGTCTTGCAATAGCTCAAGGCCTATAAAAGGCCTAGCACAAAGCAAGGCCTGCCTTTCTTTTGCTGCCGCTACTGCATCACAGATGTGAAACAGCAAGCAGTGGAGGGAGCCCTCATCCCACAGCTCACGTGAGAGGTCAAACAGTCGCCCTCATGCTGAGAGCAGCTGTGTTGGGCCAGTGCGGGCTCCAACAAATCTCTGGAGGGCCAGAGTTTTGGCACCCCTGGTCTAGAAAATAGGTGCCTCAGCAGGGGACATGAATGAGGCATACAAAATTATGCAGGGGGTGGAAACAGTGAATACAGGGATATTCTTTCCTTCTCACACAATACCAGAACCAGGGCACATCCACTAAAATTGAGCGTTGGGAGAGTTAGAACAGACAAAAGAAAATAATTTTTCATGCAGCAGGTAAATTAATCTGTGGAACTCCTTGCCACAGGGTACGGTTATGGTGTCTGCCCTAGATGCCTTTCAAAGGGGACTGGACAGTTTGATAGAGAAAAAGTCCATCACAGATTACAAGCCATGATGGATATATGTAACCTCCTAGTTTTAGAAGCAGGCTACCTCAGAATGCCATGTGCAAAGGAGTGGTAACAGGATGCAGGTCTCTTGTTATCTGGTGTGCTCCCTGGGGCATTTGGTGGGCCGCTGTGAGATACAGGAAGCTGGACTAGAGGGGCCTATGGCCTGATTCAGTGGGGCTGTTCTTATGTTCTTAACTACAATTCCCAGGAAGCCTTGCAGGTCTCTTGTTATCTGGTGTGCTCCCCGGGGCATTTGGTGGGCCGCTGTGAGATACAGGAAGCTGGACTAGATGGGTCTTTGACCTGATCCAGTGGGGCTCTTCTTATGTTCTTATGAAGTGATGTGCCAGCAGGGGTTTTGCTGCAGTGCAGTGCCTGTGATAATATTATTTAAAAGCACTGCCCAGTTGGCTTCCCTGGCTGGGAACCACTGACCTGTTAACACTGTAGCAAACAGGGAACAGATCTGCTGTAGCTTCAGGTGGTGGCACAAAGGAAAACTCACGTCCTTCTGAAAACCCATTCCAGCATTGGGAATGGGACTGGCGTGTGCATACCCTTTCCAAAGCATGACAGGGAACCTATCCTCAAGGGACGCTTTCAGGGTTTTTGCCCCCACAGCTGAAGGTGCCGTTGCTATAAGTTTGCTTTCTTCTTGTGTCCTCCAAATTTCCTACCTCAGTTCCAGGATGCTAACAGAGTTCCCAGAAGGAAGAAGCCTCCGAACAAAATTGAAGTCCCCCACGTATATGCTGCCGTCGGAACCGGAAGCCATCGCAACTGGTGCAAAGAGCTTACTGCTGTGGGCTGGGCCGCTGCAGCTGGCACAGGAGACACTCCTTTGGTGCCCATTGCCCATGACTGTTGAGATGACAGGTGGTTGCTGGGAGATGAATATGTTTTCTCCATTTCCTTTATGTACGATACCTGGTTTAAAAAACACACATACAAATGCACAGTAAATACACATCCTTCCCTATAGCATAAGGCCCAATCATGCTTGCAATGAACATAACAGTAGCTGGATATACATTATACTTGTTGTATCTAGAATTCAGGGATCAGAATATTCTGCCTAAAATGCTTGTTATAATGGCCACTGACAAACATTTCTAAATCACTCACTCACACACACACACACACACACACACACACACACACACACAATATTGTGGTAACATCTAATCCAGTGCTTCTCAACCAGCAGGCAGATACACGTGGCCTCTGTGGGGCTCAGGAAAGCCTCCGGAGGTGAGGGAAGCATCACTCCCCCCCCCCTTGACTAAGGAGGTTTCGGGTTGGGGAAGCGGGATCAGCGACGGACCGCTGTATACATGGTCTGTGGCTGTTTGTTTGTTCTTACCCTCAGGGTCTTTATGAGCAGGGCTATTTACACCACTCTTAATAAATTAGTTGCTGATTGTGGTACTAATTTGGTGGGCAGCTGGTACTAAAATATTCATTCTCTCCCATCCACATTTTATCAGGGAGCACAGGAATTGTGTTTGGACACTTAAAAAAATTCATGTCACTAGATAAATCACACAGTGACCCTGCATTTTTTTTTTCCCCCAGGAAGGGACACCACACTGCAGTGCAAAAATCAATATCCACATTGGAATGAGGGCTGACTGATGGCACATGGAAACAACAGAGAGCATTTCTCCAAAGGGTAGAACAGTGCGACAGGCAGAATAAACAGAGAAGCATTTTTCACCCTTGTACACGATGCTTCTCTTTTTTCTCATTGTTAGTTTCCTCATTCCAACACTTTGATTCAAGCCCCTGCTCATCAGGCAAAGAGGCATCTTTTAAAATTGTGTCTCACTTATATGTAGCAGGGGCGAAGCAACTTTCCAGGGGTCATGAAATGTGGTAAAATCACACAGAGGGCAGAGGAGTTGCCGAAGTTTGCCCCTCCTACAGGATAAGTAGGTTCCTTGGCACACTATTTTAGTACAGGTGTCCCCTGTACATAAAAGTACAACTTGCAAACAGCACCCATTACCTTTGTTTTTCTTAGTTTCTTTTACATTCTAGCTTAATATAAGAGGAGTTTCTTGCTTAACGCATGAACTCAGCATGCAGGCAGGGGGTGAGAGGAGACCGCTGGATCCATGATAGGTGAAATATCAGATCTGCGGATATGGGGGAATGCCTGTACTTGTGTCGTCGTCCCCCCCCAACAGATAATCATGCAGTTGGTGTAGCATTTTGGCTAAGACTGAGCTGTGAATTGGGACTTCTTTAATTCAGATCTCAACTCAGCCGTGAACTCACTAGGCTGCAATCCTATCAACTCTTATCTGGGAGTAGTAAGCCACTTTGACTACAATGGGACTTACTACTGAGTAGACATGCATAGGATTGGGCTCTAGGTGGACTCTAGGCAACCCACTACCTCTCAGTCTCTCCCCCCCCCCCCACAATACGGGGATAAAAGTCAATTCCGATATGCAGTTTTTGAATGGTGCCTAACTTTTAAGCACTGGGAAAATCTTCCTCCTTCTCCACAGCACCACCACAAAGTCCTTCTGAAAGTAAGCCCATTTTTACTTTGAACAGGCCTTGCTGAGGGAGAGTCAGCATGGCTTCTGTAAGGGTAAGTCTTGCCTCACGAACCTTATAGAATTCTTTGAAAAGGTCAACAGGCATGTGGATGCGGGAGAACCCGTGGACATTATATATCTGGACTTTCAGAAGGCGTTTGACACGGTCCCTCACCAAAGGCTACTGAAAAAACTCCACAGTCAGGGAATTAGAGGACAGGTCCTCTCATGGATTGAGAACTGGTTGGAGGCCAGGAAGCAGAGAGTGGGTGTCAATGGGCAATTTTCACAATGGAGAGAGGTGAAAAGCGGTGTGCCCCAAGGATCTGTCCTGGGACCGGTGCTTTTCAACCTCTTCATAAATGACCTGGAGACAGGGTTGAGCAGTGAGGTGGCAAAGTTTGCAGACGACACCAAACTTTTCTGAGTGGTGAAGACCAGAAGTGATTGTGAGGAGCTCCAGAAGGATCTCTCCAGACTGGCAGAATGGGCAGCAAAATGGCAGATGCGCTTCAATATCAGTAAGTGGAAAGTCATGCACAAAAAATCAAAACTTTAGATATAGGCTGATGGGTGCTGAGCTGTCTGTGACAGATCAGGAGAGAGATCTTGGGGTGGTGGTGGACAGGTCGATGAAAGTGTCGACCCAATGTGCGGTGGCAGTGAAGAAGGCCAATTCTATGCTTGGGATCATTAGGAAGGGTATTGAGAACAAAACGGTTAGTATTATAATGCCGTTGTACAAATCTATGGTAAGGCCACACCTGGAGTATTGTGTCCAGTTCTGGTCGCCGCATCTCAAAAAAGACATAGTGGAAATGGAAAAGGTGCAAAAGAGAGCGACTAAGATGATTACTGGGCTGGGGCACCTTCCTTATGAGGAAAGGCTACGGTGTTTGGGCCTCTTCAGCCTAGAAAAGAGACGCCTGAGGGGGGACATGATTGAGACATACAAAATTATGCAGGGGATGGACAGAGTGGATAGGGAGATGCTCTTTACACTCTCACATAACACCAGAACCAGGGGACATCCACTAAAATTGAGTGTTGGGAGGGTTAGGACAGACGAAAGAAAATATTTCTTTACTCAGTGTGTGGTCGGTCTGTGGAACTCCTTGACGCAGGACGTGGTGATGGCGACTGGCCTGGACGCCTTTAAAGGGGGATTGGACAAGTTTCTGGAGGAAAAATCCATTACGGGGTATAAGCCATGATTTGTATGCGCAACCTCCTGATTTTAGAAATGGGCTATGTCAGAATGCCAGATGCAAGGGAGGGCACCAGGATGCAGGTCTCTTGTTATCTGGTGTGCCCCCTGGGGCATTTGGTGGGCCGCTGTGAGATCCAGGAAGCTGGACTAGATGGGCCTATGGCCGAATCCAGCGGGGCTATTCTTATGTTCTTAACTACAATTCCCAGGAAGCCTTGCAGGTCTCTTGTTACCTGGTGTGCTCCCTGGGGCATTTGGTGGGCTGCTGTGAGATACAGGAAGCTGGACTAGATGGGCCTGTGGCCTTATCCAGTGGGGCTGTTCTTATGTTCTTAAACTACAATTCCCAGGAGGCCTTGCAGGTCTCTTGTTATCTGGTGTGCTCCTTGGGGCATTTGGTGGGGCGCTGTGAGATACAGGAAGCTGGACTAGATGGGCCTCTGGCCTGATCCAGTGGGGCTGTTCTTATGTTCTTATGTTTAACAAGATTTTATCATGGGGAATGTATGTTGGGGAGGAGGAGGCTGCTGTTTGAAAAACACAAGTTCAAAATCCCCCTGGGGCACACAAAATGGTTCTTCAGTGGTTCTTTCAATCCACGTCTGAATCTTTTTTCCCCAAATTCTTTTCTATACTAAATCTAAACTTAATGATACTGTCTATATATTTACTTAATTCCACCATATTTTTTTTAATCTCCTGGCGTGTGCCATTAGGATGCAATTCTGCCTTTAGTCAGGCATGCTTCACTGCCACCAAGAATTATGCATGAGCCACAGCTCATTTAATTCAACCTTAAATCTGCACAACATCACAAAGGGTTTCTAATAGCAGCATTATTTATTTATTCGGATAACTGTTCAGATATTCTTTTCATCTAATGGTCACATGATAATATCGCAGAATACCCTGGCCGGAGAGGGGGGGGCAGAGTAGAGACTGCTACATATTCTGGTCTTAATCACAAGCAGCTTTAGGCTTGGACACATGCCCCCCCCCCAGCAATTTTTTATGGAGTGAGTGCCACGGTGTGAGTACGGTGGACTGAAATTTGTGAATATTTCATGGCCACCTCCACAAGGCAAATGTGATGCTTGACAATTCCCCCCAACCTTAAGTGGTTTCTTTAGTGATTCCCCGGAAAAAAAAAAAGAACATGGGCTGGAAATGGTGAAGAGAGCCCTTCGCCTATTCCGTTCTCCCCAAAGCCCTAGAGCGCTCCAAACTAGGATTTCAATTTCTTTTTAAGACTTTGCTTTGGAGCTCATGAATACATTTGAAAGAACCATTTTTCTCTGGTGGATAAATAGCAGATGTTGCTTAATGCTATATTCAAAGGGGAAATAATATTTTTAAAGTTATTTATGACCGAGAAGGGAGAGAGTACTTATTTCTCTTTGGAGTGCCTTCTGTGTAAAAGCAACCTGGCAAGATGCCCGTGTGCTTAAAATACCCAGGTGCCCAGTCCCCCTGGCAGTAAAAGTCCCCTGAAGTGACAGCAGCAGGTGCCCTTTGTATGTGGCTAAATGTGTGAAGGCGGTCTTTCCACCTTCTCCCAACAATTACAGGCTACAATTAGGACCCCAGGGAACCAGTTGCACTTGAAATATGTGTCTATTTATAATGCGTTAGTTTATGGTTGACAATAAAAAACAGTGACTTTTATTTGATAGTTGGATATCTTGGTCTTCTCTTTAACACACACACAGAGTGATACTGAGACTGAGACTGAGACTGAGAGAGAGAGAGAGAGAGAAAGAGAGAGAGAGACTTCAGTTTTGTTTTACAGCATGTTCTCAGGACCCTCCTTGTACACAGGTTTGGCGCCATAGACTTGATCCAATGTGGGTGCCAACCCACGCTGGAGGGCCTCACATGACATCCTGGATGCAACCAGAAATGGTTGCATCCAGAAGGTGCTATGAGGTGCGGGGAAGCCATATGTGACCCTCCCAGGCCTCAGAAAGCCTCATGAAGGCTTCCAACAGGCACTTCCAATTTGCCTTCTGAGGCACGGCAGTGTTGCATACGGTCTCCTGTACCTCAGAAAGCCTGCTGGAGTCTTTTAACAGGCATCTCTGCTTTTTTGGGCCCCACGGATTTGATTATCTGTGGAAATCGCTATCTGCGGGGTGTTCAGGAATGGAAAAGCAGTACGGAAAAGTCAGATCCTATGTTCTCAGGTCAAATTGTCATCAAAAAAGTGACAATTCTTCTAAAATTGTCCAATAAAAAAGAAGATTCCTGAACTGCAACATTCGGGTCATGGCTGAATTCCCTAATTTCACTGTCTCTTTTCCTCTTCTGGAAACTTAAGGTCAAACTGGATGCTATGAGGAATGCTTTAACAGAGCCCTTTGTCATTTGTGTTATCCTTTTAAACTCCTAAATAGTGTTTGGGAGACCTGAAATGGAATGAAAATATAGTTGGGGGAGCTTTTTGCCCCTATTGTGGCCCTATTCCTGACTGTGGCCCAATTCCTCCAAAAGCTATTTTTATTGGGGGGGGGGAGCACACCATTGGCTTTCAATGAAAGGTGTCCCCCCCAGTAAAAAGAGGACAAAAGAGAATAACCAAGATTGGACCTACACCAGAGCAAAAGAACTAAAACTTCCATCTCTCTTGTCACAGTTATCACCCTGCTTTTCCACCTGCAGCCTGCTCTCTGCACCCTCCCCCCAAAATAGGGCCACATGATGCATTCTACATAATTCTGTCCCTCTTAGGAACTTGCTCCCATGTCAAGCATGTGCACAATTTATTTCTGTGGTCTTCCCAAACAAAGTCACAGCACATTTGGAGCTCTTGATTGTAGAACTGGACACACAGTTCCCGAGTGGCACATTTTCCTAATTGTTAGCTACCTATTATTCTGCACTACAAGGCTCCTTCAATTAGTATTTGATTGCTCCATAAATGTGAATGTTGTTCTTGTGTTTTGCCAACAGCAGGAAGGCAATCTCCCCCTCCCCATTTTCTTCACCAATCCATTCCCCACCCAATCCTAGAAATCACAGCTCTTGATCTTCCCTGTCTCTCCTCCTCTAGCCTTCTATTCTTCCGGTTTCCCAACCCAGGCTACATTTAATTGTCTTCACTACCAGAGCGGGGATTTTTACCCTGGGGTTATGTTTTTAAAACAAGAAACAAACAAACAATATGAAAACAACACACAGAAAGGCAACTCAAACAACTGCAATCCCCAACCAAACCACTACACCATCACTTAACTATCACCTCCTCCACTGTTCCCACTAAGCTCATGTGGCTGTGCAGCTAGAAGCCAAACTCTGCGCAGGCTGGAGTTCAGCAACCCAGCAGTTCAGAGATGCAGCTGGAGATGGAGCTGTAACGCAACCGTGACACTGCACAGCAGCAGAAGGGGTCAGGGCAGTTGCGCAGACTCTTCACAGGGAACATGGATCAGCTCCCCGGAAAGGTTGAGTGAAAATGCCCAGTCTTTACACAAGGCCTGAAGGAGGACAAGACAGGGGTGAATTGGTCCCCTGTCGGGAGGGCATTCAAGAGGACTGGTGCCACCACTGAAAAGGTTCTGCTTAAACACCAGAGTATACAGGAAGGCACAATGGAAGGGCCTCGGGATTCAGCATGCACCAGCACTGCCAGTCCTTCTGGATCCAATTTGCCCAACCCTATTCCCATCTCCTCTCCGTTCCACCCTCCCCTGCTCTGTTCAGCCTCGTTCCCACCCTCTCCCATTCCTGCGCTAGATTTATCTGCTCTGCTGGGCGTCTGTCACTTCACCAGCGCCAGTGGGAAGGTTCTGGCCTTCCCATTGGCATGCCTGGGTCTTGCACTGCCACAAAGCACTTTCTGGTGCTTTTTGCAGCAGTATGTGTTGGTAGAACATGCATTCCACCAGTGCGGGCACTTAATAGGATTAGGTAAAAAAATACATACGCATCTCTTTTAAAAAAAAAAAAAATACAGACACAAAAGTTACTCAGACTTTCTGCAGCACAGCTCAGAAAGATCTGAGTGTTAGTATTTAAACTACTAGTTGTTTTTTTTAAGGGGAGAAATGATCTTTTTTTTTATTTGTCCCAGTGGTCCTCTTTCAAACTCACATCTATCTCAGACTTAGAAGAGGTAATCTAATTAAGCCTGCATCTCCCTCTCAAGACTGTAACAAATTGCAGGCTTTGGGGCCTTTCCATCACCCCAATTCGCTGCTTCCACTGTTCGTTTTATTTAACATCCAGCCTGAACAAAGTAACTCAAAAGTCAGTTCATTATTTACAGACATTTTAGTTGGTTCTAATAAAGACTTTCCCTTACTTTGGAGTTTGATTTGTTTCCTAAATGACCAAATGGCTACTGCTGCCTCCCCCATCCATGGTTCCCATATCCGTAGTTTCACTTAGCCATGGCTCTCAAATCCCCCATTACGCCACCTCTCTCTACAAACCAGAGTTTTTGTTTGTTTGTTGTTCTATTTGCCCAACAGACTGAGGCAAAGAGGCAAAGAAGGAAGGCCCGTAGCCAGGGAGACACACCAGGGACGGACTTCATTTGCTCCCAGTGTGGAAGGGATTGTCACTCCCAAATTGGCCTATTCAGTCACACTAGACACTGTTCCAGAACCACCATTCAGGGTGCGATACCATAGTCTTCCGAAACTGAAGGATACCAACTTATTATTTTGCTTTGCATCAGGAAGCAAACAGGAAGAACTTAGACAAATGTTTCTCAATGTTTGTCTTCTGCCATAACACTTCACATGGTCCACTATTCAAAGTACCATTGGAAGTAACTGGTGATGGCATCATCACCAGTTATTTCTTCATTGGGAGGTCAGATGCTATGCAACAAACACCAGTAAGAGGTTCAGAGTGGATGGGAGTTTTTTTAAAGCATGGAAAAGCATGCTTTGGAGCTCTACCCGCCGCATGGAGCCTTCTACTGCTTTGTTGTGTCACATTCTTGGTCTTGCCACTGGGAGGCAGGTGTCCAGGGATCCAGCAAGTACCACCAGACACCACCTCAAGAACTACTAGTGGTATCCTCTAGCAGTATGACTCCAAGGGCACAATCCTAACCAGGTCTACTCAGAAGTCACTCTCAGGAAAGTTTGGTAGGATCATAACCGCGGTTGAAAGACCGAGGTTGTAATCCAACCACACTTTCCTGAGAGTAAGTCCCATTGGACTGACTTCTGAGTAGACCTGGTTAGGATTGTGCCCTTAGAGTCATACTGCTAGAGGATGCTACAGGGGGCGATGGCGAGAATTCTAACAGGACGTCCCTTGCTGTCCACGTCCTGTTAATGTTCTCACAATTGTTTCCCAGACATGCAGAGCTGGGTGCAGCTTCTCAGTGATGAGAAAATTATTCTTCATATACTCTTGGCATGGCAAACATGTTCCAGAATCAAGCTCTGTGTTAAATTAAGCCCTGTCCAGGAAAGTACTCTTATTGCTTGGGCCTTCTCAATTTGGCTTTACTTAAAAATGATATATCGACATGTATGCATAAAAGTACATGCACAAATGAATGCTAATAATGTGAAATGCTGACAAAGATTTTGGAAGTAGGACAGAAACACCTTTAGGAAGTTGCTGCTAGCAAGCTGGAAGTAAATTGCTTTTCCTGTTGTTATTTTTTGTAAACACAGGGGACATTTCTCAACATCATATACAAGCAGTTCGAGCCCAACAGAGCAAATTATCTTATTTAGTTCATTACTGCCAACTTTTCAAGAATGAAATTCACAAACAAGGAAGTCACTCAAAACGACTTCCTTCCAATTCCTCCCACGTGTCCCCATGGAAGAGTCACTAGAACTTCATAGCAATTTGTTGGAGACTGGGAATCAGTGTTAACCTTGAACATGTATTTCTCAGAACAAACTGATAAGAGCTGCTTTTGAGCTTTAAACTGAGATCAAGACGGGAATTATATCTGACCTTTCAGTCGATGACTTCTGAACATGTAGGCTTTATTCTCTTTTTTGGCAACTATATCTGGGTTTGATATTCAATCATCAGCAACCCATACGTGTTTTTCCTCTCTCTGCTGTAACTCTAGAATAGTTGCTTACAGAAATTTCTGGCCCAGCCAATACCTAATGATTTTTAGTACAGCAATATTTCATCGCTTTGCTCTTTCAGCCATTTTCATATTTACAGTTTCACCCATGCGCTTTCCTCTTTTGTCCAGTTTCATCTAACCTTCCATGATTATCATCGTCGTTATGTTTATTTTTCATTTATTTTGGTTTTGCTTGCATTCACATATAGTTTGTTATTTATATTTTTCGCTGGCCAAAATAAATCTGCAAACTAAATAAGACTACGATTTGACATTCATTCATTCTTTTTTTTTTTTTTTTACTTTTGTCCATGTTCTGGTCCATAACCAGATGAAAGTGCAAGGTATTAGACTGCAGACAGGGACAATGTGAATACATTTTGAGTTGATTTTGAAATGACTCTAGGTTTTCCTAACTCTGTGTGCAACTTGCAGACAGAGTTAAGAAAATCTAGATTTTTGGAGTGCCTCTTAGACTGCAGACAGGGACAATGTGAATACATTTTGAGTTGATTTTGAAATGATTCTAGGTTTTCCTAACTCTGTGTGCAACTTGCAGGCAGAGTTAAGAAAATCTAGAGTCATCGTGCAAAAGAATTCCTGCAAAGCACTCCAATATGTAATCATATTGGGGAGGGGAGGAAGGGGGATACATTTACATGGGCATGTCCTCCTCCTCCTCTTCCACCAGCCCTCCAGATAATGAAGCTGTCTCCTAGAAAAGCCCATCAAATTCAATGAGACTTACTCCCAGGTAAGAGTGCACAGGATTTCAGCCGAAATCTCTCTGTTGGTGAAAGAAAGAAAGAAAGAAAGAAAGAAAGAAAGAAAGAAAGAAAGAAAGAAAGAAAGAAATCACCTTTCCGTGTTGTTTTTTAATTTCATAACTTACCACTCTGTGTGTTCAGAATATGGTGTTTGTCTAAGGACCAGCCTCCCAGATTCGAAGCATCCAACTCGAATCCTTGAAGGATCACCGTCCTTTTCTCCCACAGAATAAAATCAGGACAAGTCTCATACTCATAGCCGACTGACACTGAAAACAGAAAAGGAACGATATACATCACACGACAGCCTCTATCCTTCTAGTTTCCGTATCAATGCTATGATCACCAGTCATTCTTGGCTGTCTTCCCGATTTTGACATTTGCTCTTTTTAAGAGGAATGGCATATTTATTTTGGTGATTTCTATACCGCCTTTCCCCAGGCAACGAGCCTGGCGCTAAAGGCTATTTTTTCTAAAGGATTCACATGGACACATATGATTTTTCTTGCTTTCTTTTTAAGTAAGCATCACTTCCAGCTTGACAAGCTCTTTTCTATTTTATTTTCATGAAGAAGGGAGAGTAAATTTGTTGCTGTGGGAGCTGATGTATTGCAGAGCCCTGGAGTACTGCTGTGTGCCTGTCGGTAATATGGCACCTGTAGAGATAGAAAAGCACAGGTGCAGAGCAGCCCTCTTTGACACTTCTGAAAGTGCTCTCTGCTCCTGGGGGGAGCCACTCAGGCTCTAAATGAGCATTCTGCTTCCTGGGGAGACACGTGAAAACAATCACCATTATGAGGGGTGTGTGTGGAAATGCTACACCCAATGCATGCAGGAATTTGCTCGAGTTTCTACCATCTTTCTATGTTTCTTTGTTCCCCACCTTGCGGCTGTCATTTGCGTTATAATCTCTGATAATGCAGGGGAACCTTCTCTCTCATTGAGCAATTATAACACACACATTGTGCGCGCGCGCATGTGTTCACAAATGCATGCCAGAAAGCTGGCGTTGATCAATGATGAAGAGACTAATAGCCCAATCCTCTGCTTCCCAACACCCAGGGCTGCAATGGTGCCAAAATGGCTACTGCTTCAACCAGTTGGGCTGGGAAGCATTGCCAGGGCTACTTGGGGTCAGGGAGCTTATACTCCCTTATCCCGTGTCAGCCCCAGGTGGCACCCAGGTGGCCGCGCTAGAAGCGCAGGTTTTTCTTGCTTACACATTCTTGCTTTACTGAATAACTGAATGTGCAGACAACCATCCTGCATGCTAGAGGGTGACTAACAGGAAGCAGGATGGGGCACAGTGCACACCTGTATTGGAATCTCGGTAGATCTGGCTAGGAGGTAGGGTGTGGTGTCAGCAGTGGCCCCTTTAAGGGTAAGGGTTGTTTAAACAAGCCTTCTGCTGTTGCTGGTTATTTATCTGAGATTCTTAAAATAACATTGGCAGAATTTAAATAATTCTGATATTCTGTTTTAAATTATTGGGTTGTTATGCAAATTGTCATGACAATTGTAAAGTATAAGTGTTAATTGTGTTGTGTTGATATGCCAATAAAGGTTTCAGAAAGAAAGAGACAAGCCTTCTGAGTTCTCGGCCTTTTTAACATCTTTTTAACATCTTTTATATTTTTTACAGGCCTGATTCTTTTATGATTTGCTGCTGCTCTATGCTATTTTTTATCTGACTGCTGTTTTTATGATATGTGTTAATATGTTTTTATTTGTTTTAAATTATGTTTTTAATCTGTTTTAACCTGTTGTAAGCTGCTTTGAGTCCCTTCGGGCAGAAAGGCAGGGTAAAAATAAAGATGTTGTTGTTGTTGTTGTTGTTAAGGCCTGGGCATCCAGCAGAGTGTGCTGCACAGCTGCAGCCACTTGAAGGCAATAGGGCCCTCAGGGATATAAGGAGCACCTGAGGCAGGAAGGGTGTGGGTAACAGAAGGAAAGCTTGAGGGAAGGACAGACTGGATTAATGGACTAAGAAATTGATGTGAATGGACTTTAGAAGCTGCTGGAGCAGAAACTACTGGAGACACTAAGACTGGTGTTTGGCTGCTGTGCCCAAGACCTGCTGAGGACCAAGGGGCTGCTGTAGTGGCGGGAGGCTGCTGGCAGGAGAGAGGACCTCTGCAGGTTGAACAGGCGAGCTACCCTGGAAGTGGGGTCCAGCAGTACTGCAGGGCAGAACCAGGGTCATTTCTGAGGAAAAAAGGGGAGCTAATTAGCTAAATGTGGGCATAATTCTCCAGGCAAAGCTTGGATTGGGATTTGGCAGAACAACATCCTATTGGCTCAACAGCATAACTGCATGGGGCGTTAGATAGGACTGGGCTATTAGCATGCATAGTATTATTGCCTTAGAGCATCTCCTAAGAGCCTATCTATGCTATTACTCTCCTCCCTTCTCTGCACACTTCCTGTTCCACTCTCTACATCCTGCCAGGTTCAGTCCCTGGCAGCTCCTTCAGACAGGCCCCTGGAGAGCTGCTGCCAGCCAATGTTGGCACCACTGAGCCGTGCGGACCAATGCTGGAGGCAGCTACCCAAACTTCAACGTACCCAAATTAACAGTCAAAATGCATACCCATTGCTTCTGCCAAGCCAGAGACTTTTTGTCCATAGATATCCGTCTTGTTCCAAGCAAAGGTATAGACCAGGTTGCTGGCAGCAGGAAACCATTTCTGAGCTTGCCGTCCTTCCACCGTGACAGTGAGATGCACTTTTGTCAATCCAGGAGGGATGGTGGAATGCGTCAGAATAATGCGCAGCAAGCTTTTGTAGCCTGGAGTCCGGCTGCTCAAATAACTGAGCTTCACAAAGCTAGAAGGGATGGGGATTTCTTCCTGGACCACCTGAAAAGGGGGAAAAACACAGTTGTAGATGGAATTGTATCAGCACACGCTTTTTTGGGGTGATTCTTTGTGCATGTTTGGTCTGGCAAGATAAACTGTGTCTACTCAGGACTATAGCCACAAACCTGGAGGTCACAGGCTGGTTAAGTGCCTGGCGTAAATCCAGCATTTCTCAAACTGTGAGTCAAGACCCACTAGATGGGTCGTGAACCACCTAGCTCAGCTGCCATTGAAAATATAGAGCTGAAAATACAGGGTATACTGGCATACCTTTGCTGTGAATAGGTGGGAAGATGGGACACTGGAAAGGGGAGAGGACTGTGTGGTTGGAGAAGGACTGAAGTCTGCATTTTGTTTTGGCTTCCAAGGTGAAATGCTTGAATTCTGAGCTATGCAAAAATAACAATGAGCAGGCTTCCATTCTGGCCGCTTTTTTAATATTCCACAGGAGAAAAGGCTCTGTCCCTTCTGTCACAAGTCTCCTGATTTTTTGTCTCACATTCTCTTTTTGTCCAGTACACCTTGATATTCGTAATCATTACCTTACTTCTTGGATTTCCTCTGATCTTACCCCTTCTGATATTACTCTTTCCAAGTTCATGAGTGATGTTTGTGTTTCTCTGACTGCAGCTGTTGCTGGTTATTTATCTGAGATTCTTAAAGTAACGTTGTCAGAATTTAAATAACTTGATATCCTGCTTTTAATTGTCCAGTTTGTTATGCAAATTGCTGTGTCAATTGTAAATTTTGATTGCAGATCGTGCTGATATGCCAATAAAGGTTTCAGAATCAGAATCAATCAATGAGCATGCTGTGTAATGGAACCTTTGGCTGATCGCAGCTTAGGTTTGAAGCCTAAATTGATGACATCACTTCCAGGTTAATGACATCACTTCTGGTGATGCATGTGGTATCATCCTGACTCTATTCTCAGATCTTCTCTCTGTCCCTCTCTAATCAGCAAGGAGGGACTAATATGTGATCTTCATGCATTTGTTTGTGGGGCAGCCCAATTCTATTCAGAGCAGGTGTCCTGGGGCCCTATGGCCCAACTTCCACTCAGTGCTGAAACTGAGCAGGCCAGAGACCTCTTTTGGGGAACATTTGTTCCCTTACCCCATGCTGCCCAATGGAGCTATTTGGATCTGTGCCAGCAAAATCGCTGCACAAACCCAAGAAGCCCAACATAGCTTCCAGACGCAGGAAAGGATTTCAGATAGGGTGGAGGTATCCTCCACTGCACTCTGATGGGCCTGAACCACCCCCTCCCTGCACTCCCCCACCCTGAAATAGCTAAGGGGTAAAGAGACTAGTTTCTTGCAAATTGGAAAGAGTGATACTCATCTGAGAAGGGACGTTATGAATTACAAAGCTCGCATAGCCTTGTGGAATAGTGTTTCAGATCCAATGATTGTAAGAATTGACTCAAAAAGTAAATAAATGCAACACCTGTTGCTTTAAGAATGTTGCATTCATCCCTATTTACAAAGCGCAATGTTCTATGAGGAGATAGGGGATGAAAATACCATTAAAATGCATTGCGATAACTTCCTATATGCTTTTGGTTTTGAAGACTTCTTTCATAGTACAACCATGGGATAAATAAAAATATGGAGGACTTGCTTTTTTTTAAAGTACTGATCTAAAATTGCCATCACTTGGGATTCTGGTGATATCCAAAACTTGTACAAAATGTTCCTTCGCTTCCATTTCCAGAATCAACTTTATGCATTTAAAAAATGCTCGGAGATCAACTGGTGTAAAATGCTGAAATTAATGATCTTTCCCCAGAGTCTAATCTTTTCATGATATATTTACAACCAACAGCTGATAAATACAGGGCTGAAACCAAGCCTGCGAGACACTGATAATGGCAGGGACCTGAATTCTGCAGAAGCGGTGCGATAGAATGGATCTAGCATGAATTTGAGATGCTCATATGTTTTCACACTGTTCTGTCTCATGCATTTAGTTACCCATCTATGCCACTGAGCTCTCTGAGATATACCAATTTTAATAAGAAACCAGAAGTTTAAAGGAACAAGGATAGGATCATGCCCATCTGGGTTCAATTTTTAGAACTTGGCTCAGGAATCTATAAACATCTAACACTGATTCTGAAACGTACCATGCAACTGATACAGGGAGCCTCCAACATCCATCCATGGGCACCAAGCCCACTACTGTGGTCAACTTGGCAGCCAAGTAGCTTGCGGCCAACTCCATGGTTAACACTGCAGCCACCGAACAAACGACAGTGGGATCCTGCAACTACTTACACCTTTCCCCGAGCCTTCTGAGGCAGGCACCCTTGGTGCTGAGGCAACAAGAGCACTGGAGAGAAGGTTCTGGGTTGAAAGGGGTTGGACTTGCACACACCCAAAAGGAAGGTTCCTCTACAATAGTTTCCACCAGGGCCAGTGATGAGGCCATAGTGACAGGATGCAAGGCTGAGGGCTTTGTTCCTACTGCCACAGAGAGGCAGCTGTCCAGGAAAGGAGGAGGAGAAAGAGGAAGAAGGTGCTGAAGAACTCCCTCTCCTCTCAAAGCAGCACTGAAGCAAGATGGACAGACCCTCTGGGTAAGGTCAGAAGACCTGTGGATGGAGAGGGTCAACTGACACCCAGTGGGGGCAGTTCTGTGAGTACAGCAGGAAGGGTGACCCCCTCCAGTGTGGGATAAGGGACACAATACAGTGTAAATGCATTATAGAAAATATGTTAACAAAATATCATCCATTCTTGCATACAAACAGGAAAATTGCAACAACCCACAAACATCTCCAAGCATTCGGTCAATGACACTGTTTACATCCATTTTATTACCTGTAACTCTGGAATGATGGTTCCCCTTTCTGGGCAAGATCCTCCAAATGACGTCAGGGGAAAAGGAACCACAATTGGATTTGGAGTGATGAAGCTACTGATTTCGCAGGATGGGGGCTCCACCTCTGTTCTTTGCATGACTACTTTGTCTACCACAATAAACCTATTCCAGGACAACCAAAGTGTCCTTTTCACAGAAAGAAAAGGAGACCTGTCAAAGACCAGGGTGACCGAGATGCCTCCAATAGCCACTAGGTCAAAACTGAAAAGACAAAACAAAACATTTTTCATCTTTACTCCCATCTAAACGCAGCTTCAAACACACCCTGACAAAGCTAGTTTCCAATTGCTACAGATGACTCAGCACTTCATTTCTTGTATGGACTGGCCATAGGAACCTGGGATACCTCCAAGCAACAAAAGCTCCTGAAGCCCTTCCAAGCCCCCTCTAGTTCCGGTTTCTGATGGGGTACAGATTCAGCAAGGTGCAGAGAGGGGGGAGGCAAATACCTTGGAAACACCACAGTTGCCCAAGGCAGTGTCAACCAGTATTTATTTTATGGATTGTGGGATCCGTCAGCATAAGCCCTGAATAGAATTGGGCTGCCTGTCTCCTCCAGCTGTGCTCTTCTCCGAGGGAGTGAGAGGGTCGGCAATCTCCAGTTCACTTCCCCATAGTCTAAGCATGCTATTATTTGTTGACAGTTGGTGTGCACATGGGATGGGGCCTTCTCTGTGGGGTCCCCCAGCCTCTGGAGATTGTCACCTCAAGGACATGGTAATACCCCCTTCCTTTCCAGCCTTTAAGGAGGCTTTGAAGACCTACTTATTCAACCAAGTCTTTGACATAAGTCTGATGGTGAAGCAGTGAACTGATGTTGCTTTAGGACAATTTTACTGTCTATTGTTGAGTTATAGCATAATGTTACTATATTTTAATCTATGTGTTTTGGGCGCATTTTGGAATGATCTTGACAGTCACTTTGGGCCTTCTGGCAAAAGATGGGATGTAAATAAACTGGCCAGCTGCAGCAGGGGTGTGATGATGGATGCTAGCCTGCTTGATTTGCTACTTTCTAGGTTGACTGGAAAGTGGAGTCAGGACAGTGGCATTACTAGGGGGTGACACCCTCAGGGGTGACACCCTCACCCTCTGGTGACACCCTCAGGGGTGTGTGTGTGTGTGTGTGCGACAACACAAAATTGTGTGTCAATTACTGCCAACACTGAAAATCTTGGTATTTTTGAATAATACAATCATCTTATATATCATTTGATTAGTAATTTAATGCAGAATGCAATGAAAAAAAAAACCTGTTGAAATATCTGTATTCCATCAAATGTTACGGCATGAAAAAAAACAGAAAAGGAAAACACAACTGCCTTATGTAACAAAAAGAGGATTTGCATAACGCAAAACTGACCAATGAGACTGATTATTCTGCGAGCCAATGAGGTATCGTTATGACACAGCAGGGAAACAGTAAGGTGTTAGTATGAGTCTACTCTCGTTTCCATGTATCAAAACTAATACTAGAACTCTTATTCAGTTGTGTGAATTTCATCAAGTTGACCACTGGTTGTTTTTTTTTGTGTTGGTCACTGATTTGTTAGGTGACCTGTACTGTAATGTATTTAAGTAAGTAAGTAAGTATATTGTATTGGCAACCTTCAGTCTCGAAAGACTATGGTATCGCGCTCTGAAAGGTGGTTCTGGCACAGCGTCTAGTGTGGCTGAAAAGGCCAATCCGGGAGTGACAATCCCTTCCACACCGGGAGCAAGTGCAGTCTGTCCCTGGTCTGTCTCCCTGGCTATGGGCCTTCCTTCTTTGCCTCTTAGCCTCAGACTGTTGGCAAAGTGTCTCTTCAAACTGGGAAAGGCCATGCTGCACAGCCTTAGTAAGTAAGTAAGTAAGTAAAGTTAATTGGGGTGACACCAACCCTAGTGATGCCACTGCATTTAGGCTATGCATACAATATTGTAATTTATTCTGTATGGTCTGCTACGGGAGGAGGTCCATCTTGGGAGTGGGGCAGTGACCTCTCACACCAGGTGACAAAAACCATAGTGATGCCTCTGAGTCAGGAGCCACTTGGATACCTGTGCAACCTGGTTCCATGCACACAACTTGCATAAGAACCTGAAGGAGGCATCCTCTGCCCTGCCTGTGTCACTCTCCAAGAGCTGTCACAAATTTATTACTTTGTGTTGAGCTGGCAGCCTGTGACAGAAGAAAGTTCAGGGTATCCCCAAAGAGGTATGAGACATAAAATTGCATCAGGCAGAGGGAAAAAACTATGACTCCTTATTAACATAAAGATTTTAACATCTACAGTCACATAACGTAAGGTGGTGTAAAAGGATACTTCATTCCATTACGGGATGCATCTATTACGGGACCCTTTGATGGTAATGAACTGTGATGGGGAGTCAGACATAATTATGCATATTTCATCACAGTCCCCAAGTGTTACAGGAACAAAATACAGAGAACCCATTTAAACTCTACAGCTCTGTCAAGTGATAGGTGCATCAGAAATTATACTTAGACAACTTCGCTTCTTCGGCATTTTAAAATCAGGACAAAAACTTGGAATAAATACTAGCAACATTACTTAGCAAGTCCCAGCATTGCGATGGATAATTTACTCAATGGTTTACAGTATTTATGCTACACTTGCAGAAAGGGGAAATCATATCATGAAGCTCTCTAGCTTTTTCTACTGCTCCAAGCTTTAACTCGTTTAGGCCGCAATCCTATACACCAGCATTTCACAAACTGTGGGTCGGACCCACTAGGTGGATTGTGAGTAAATTTCAAGTGAGTCCCCATTCATTTCAGTGTGCATTTTATTTTTAATACATTAGACTTGATGCTACGATGGTATGTGTCTGCATTTGGAGAAAAGTGACAGAGCTGTACTTTTAACAGGCTACTATGTAAATGCTTTTAAGAATGATAGTCAATGGAGCTTACTCCTTGGTAAGTGTGGGTAGGATTGCAGCCTTTGGAATGTTGGGGAATTTTTTTTTAACCAGATCAGCAACTGCATAAGAGAGTTAAGAGGGTTCTTCTTTATTTTAAATCAATTTTTAAACTTATAAACTTAATTTACTTAGGTTGCAATTCTAACCACACTTACCTAGAAGTAAGCTCCATTGACTATAATGGGACTTACTTCTGAGTAGACATGCATAGGATTGGGCTCTTGCTTATTTGATTTGATTTTTTTTTTGTATTGGGATTGCTAAAAATTTTCCTGCTTAATGATGTCACTTCTAGCCATGACATCACTTCCAGGTCAATGACAGCACTTCAGGTGGGTCATTCTAAAAAGTGAGTCATTCTAAAAAGTCATTCTAAAAAGTGGGTCCTGATTCTAAGAGGTTTGAGAACTACGGCCATACACCCTTATCTAGGAGCAAGCCCTGTTGAACACAGAGTGACTTACTTCTGAGTAAACATGTATAAGATTGCACTTGCACAGCCAAATCCTTATTTGGGCCATTTTTATATTTTATGTATAAAATTTTTTTATATATTTATAGCTAAATTTATATATTTATAGCTAGCACAATTTATAGCTAGGGAATCCCAAGTACACTGAAACCACTACCTTGTCCATGGGTGTCCTGGTTTGTAATCTGTAATCTGAACCCAACCACTGGAGTCTGCTATAGTACATAGACTGATCAGTGAATTGGTTACAAAGCAGCAGAGCCACCCAATCAAATTCTTCAACTGGTTTGCAGTCCAAGATTTTTCCAAACAAGTACCTTCAAAAATAATGTAAAAGATTTTTCAGGAGACATGGAAGAAGTTGTCTCTCACCTTCCATCCTGTCGGCTAATGGTGTATCCATAATCGCTGTGGTGCTGGAAGCTCACGTTTACACCAACCAATGGCGTTCCGTCAATTGCCACCACCTGGCCACGAATGACACAAGCACGCCTACAGTGAGACAGAGGAAATGCAATATGAGTGACAACAGTTACAGCTATGTCCGCAGCCCATACAGTATTTGCAAAAGAAGAAAAAGTACCAAACAACTGTGATGTTGGGGGAGAGTTTGTGAACAACTGAAACATCTCAGGCTCTAGCAATGCTATTTTTTTTTTCTGTTGTCAATTCTGCACATGTTAGAATTGTGGGCATTTACTTGAACATTGGATGCAGATCTCCGCAAAGTCAAGGACTTTGGAAACACGTGCTGCGACTTCAGTACACCTCTTGTGTTTTAGCCTCAGTCTGAAGCGTGCCTCTCAGTGGTGTCACTGGGGGGGGGTGTATCTTCCTCTACCTTGAGAAGGTCTCTGTGACTGCACTCTCACTGCAGGATGCAGTACACACCCTGTTGGCATGGCTACATAAATGCTGGAAAGTTGGATAGATCTGGGCAATAAGATATCGATGTCACTTGTTTTTACACAATTTTACTGTGACTGTGAAGCTGACGACTGTTCTAACAGCCCAATGCTAAGGGTTGTTTACATTGCCAAACAAGTGTCCCGGAGGCCTGGCCACTGCGGCAAGCAGCTGGCTGCACGCAATGACAGATAGTGGAAATTCACCACTGGGGTTGGGGGAGACGCAGTGAGGAAGTGGAATGGAGTGGGATGGGCAGAATAGGGAGGAGGAAAGATTGGGCCTTGGAAGGGGTTCGGCAGCAGCGGCTCCCACCAAATCTTAACCCCGTTCCTGGGTCTGATCTGCTTTCAGCTGATCCATGGCGGCAGCAGGGGCTTACCCCGGTGGAAGGGAACATGCCCAAACTCCCCTGCAGGATACAGAGGTCACCACATTGGTGCCTCTGTATATCTGTGTGGGAGTTAGGTAGGAAAGTTGCAAATCTTCTGGAATACTTTTGGATGAAGCTGGGAGTAAAAGAAAAAGAAACCAACCAATCAAACAAAAACAAACTGTTCTCCTGCCTTCCTGGCTGCTTTCCTATCCATTCCCCCTTTGAAAAAAGGTTGTGAGAGTCAAGCTATTGTTTGGACCTCAAAGAGAGCATGCTGTCATTCATGCAAATATTCCCTTTCGATGCACTCTCTCAATCTCTCAAAGGAGATGTCAGACCAACACTGTGCTTTACAATTGTCCTGGACCCATTTCAAACAGGTGCAGAGATCAAACTGGTATTGCCACCTTGAAACTTAAAATGGCATCATGAACACGCAACTGTTTTTAAGGAAGTGGATCTGATGCAAAACACAGCCTAACGGGATCCCTCAAGCAAGTGCTCTTGGGCACTGGAGTTTAGCAGTTAACGGTTTTTACATTTTATCATATTTTGTCTGGATTGACACTTGTATGTTTAAAATTCTGTGTACTGTGTTATATGTATAAGATTTCCCATCCATCAACTGTTGGTAATGGATACCCAGATGAGGTATTAACTTCTGAAATGCATTTCTGATACGGAAACGTCAGTAAATATCAAACGGCCACTTCAGCTCAAGGTATAATTTATTGCATTAAACACTCCAATGAGATAAACTAAGGGAAAGAAGGCTGGTGAGTTTCCATTCATTTTCTCCTGTTGACAACATGGCCATTAGCCTCAGGAGAACAATTAATCCAAGGTCAAGCATGTACTTTTTGTTGGATACGAAGGAGAGCAGATTGCCAGCAGTTTGCATTAAACAGTCAATAAACTATTTATTTTATTTCTATCCCACCTTTCTTCCCCAGAGGGGACCCAACCTCCAGCCATGGTTGCACCCAGAATGCCAGATCATAAGAAGAGCCCTGCTGGATCAGCCCAAAGGCTCATCTAGCCCAGCTTCCTGTATCTCAATTGTCCAGCTCTCTCCACATATTACAAGACATGTGCATTCATGGCGTATGCATTTCCTAAACCTTCCATTTGCTCCTTCAGTAATTTTCCTAATTACCCTGCCCAAGCCCTGCCCAAGCGCCTTGGATCCTGCGGAGCTTGGCTCCGCGGATCTGCCTTGCTCCCTTCCCATGACACACCTCCCCCACACCCCCAGCCACGCCCCCACCTCCCGTTCCGCAGTTCAGCGGTCCAGGGGACTGCCGAGCTGCAGAACCCAGACTCTTGTCATGCAGCAGCCCGGTTCTGGCCGGTGCTGGGCTAGCTCCGGCGGGAGCCCGATAGTAAACATGTGCCTTATGGCATGTTTACGACTGAGGTCCACGGTGTGGAGCCGCGCCGCGGACCTCAGGATCCCTTTACTTTGGGGTAAGACCCAGCAGCCGCTATGGTTCAACTCAAACCTGTACAATAAGATCTCTGGTGCAAATCCATGTTGACCAGTTAAAGCAGATCAGAACTTTTTTTTTTTTTTTTAAACCATATAACATTCTAACTGAACCTAATAAAGGTATTATCCTTCTATTTCTTCTGCACTACTTTCTAACAGACCACTCTGCAATTTTATTTTATTTTCCAGTGCAGCATTTTTATTCTCCCAAGTTTATTGAGTTTAAGGACCATGGATCTAATTTACAGGCCAAGATACATGAGAAACTGTTAGGAATTATGGATGATCTGTGGTTGTCCGCACAAGTACATAAATTAGAGCTGCCTTGGGGTGGGCTGCTGTAGAACAAGCAGCGTGCCTCTATATTTCAAATATTACTCCCTTTTTTGGGGAGGAAAATATATGTAACCTTGTCTTCAGAGCAAGAATCTCCCCCTCCACACAGTCACATGTCCTTCATCCTTGACAAAAACACATTTACAGGCTTGCAGATACATCACCCATCCTTGCAACCACTCCTGGGAGGTAAACCACCATTATATTCCAGCAAACTGCGGCAAAGGAGCCTTGCCCAGGACTTCCTTATGGGCCCTTGACTGAACAAGTAATTGTATCCTAACTTCCCAGCCCCAAATCTAGTAGCACTCAATACAGCAGACACACAGACTCAAATCTGAATACCTAAGGTTTCTAAACCTGTGATGTGGACTACTCGTAGCCCTCCATGCCCAACAGGAGCTATGACTCGGTAAGATCCAGAGACCCTTCTGAAGCTTTCAGAGGGTAGAAAACCACGACTTGTTTTTGGCTGAAAACCGAAAGTTGTGGTTTTTGGCTCTCAAAAGGACCTCTGGACCCAACAGGAATGCAGTTCAGGTCAAGTTTGTAGGGCTTGTCCCCCCAATCCATGGATTTCAGTAGCTGCAGGTTTCCTTATCTGCGGGAGTTCCTAGACAGAAACTTTGTGGATAATGAGGGTCACCCTGTGTCATGAATATGTACAGTTTAGGCCTAGGTTAGCATGTGAAGCCTGAACCAAACTAAGTCAGTAACGGAGAAGTGGCTAGCAGTTCCTAGCTGCAGGAATGTGAGTAAACAAACAACAAGAATTACAACCCATTGGAATGTTTAACACCTCAGTAGACTGAGGGGCGCCTGATCAAGCGGAATGGAACGCAGCTATGGATCTCCAGTTTGGAGGGGTAAGAACTAGGAGGGCTGGCAACCAGACCCACTCCAAGAAGGTTCTAACCTCAAAAGTTTCTGATTGGACAGTCTAAATAAGTATGGTCACCTCCATACTATTAGCATAAGAAGTATAATAATGAGTGCCCCAAGGGGTGTGTCCGCTTCTTCTTGGGCAGAGTTTTTGGGTGCACGTTGTGAGCTCCATTGTCCACCATGGGCATCTGGCCTCACAGGTAGCCTGGAGCTAAAAGATCTACAAGAGTAACTGACCCAGGTGAGAGATAGGGATTAATAGAGATAGCCAGCTAGCTTTATTATTTTATTGCTGATAGGTTTCCTAGATGTTTATGCCTCTAGCATTTGCTACCTTACGTAACCTTATGTACTTAATAAACTAAAATCTCTTTTACCAAGTTGTTTCATTGTCTGTTGGGGACAAAGGTTCAGAATCCTGCCTAGCCATTCAGCAAGCTACCAAGTGCTCATTGTGGTCTAATAACTTGAGGACTGAAGCTTTAATTGGAGAAAGAGCTCAGTGCCTGCAAGGGATTGAGTTAAGCCTAGAGGGTCTCCGTGTTCCTGGACTGAGGCACTGGCACTTACAGGGTGGTGGCAGTCCCACTAAACAGAGGGGCCTTGGGGGCTTTAGGGTTCGAGAACCAAGAACTCTGAGCACCCCAAACCCCCCTAAGTTGGCGACACCCTGAATTGTCGTAATTCTGGGTCACAAAACACTGCCAATTTATTTATCTATATTTTTAAATGCTTGTACAGCCCATCTCTGCTATCTGCAGATCTGGCTTCTGCAGATTTGACTTACCGTGGATGCTGTGAGTACCGGCTTCTAGTTTCTCGTGATACTTAAACCATTTTTGCCCAGTGTTGCATATACACAACAGGGATCAAATGTGTATACCTGTGGGCTAGGCAAAAATGGGTTAATGGGGAAGGGGGGAATTCCAAACCACTTTTCCAAGAGACATCAGTTTTTTTTGTTTTTTTTTTAAATTTCTCATCTCCATCCTAATTCCCAAGAAGGTCTCTATTCAGAAAGCACTTTTCAATAATGGAAAAAGGAGCTTACCTGCTCTCAAAGGAGATCTCTCCCCGGATAACATGAGTGCTTTCTTTGCCAATGAGAAATTTGATTCGGTCATAAAAAAGCCTTGGAGGGTGCTGCGAGAAAGGAGGCTGGCTTTGCTGGATGAGGTCGAGGGGATCCGGAGAGCCTTGGCAGAGCGGGCTGGCATAGCAAGTAGCCTGCTGACAGCAGTCAGGATCTACACAGTCCGTCAAGCCATCTGGAAACAGGTGAAAACAACAAAGACGGTATAGCAGAGGTTCAAAGGGCTGACCAGGCAGATGGCCAAAGGAAAAAGTTGGACACATACACAAATATATACGAGATGTGCTCACTGTGAAAGCCGCTGGCCTGTAATTCCACCCAGGAATTATAAGCAAATAAAAAATAAATGGGCTCCCAATCAATCAACAACCTTTAATGGCATCACACAGAATAAATAAATACAATCACAGATACGACCCACAAATTAAAACCATAAGATTACACACACTAAAACCCCGATCGGGACTGTCTTAACTATTGGAAATAAACACATTTGCAAGAAACTTATCTACAAGAAGCGTAATTTCTTGCACAAAATCGTTTAAAAGAAACGCTGCAAGAAGGTTAGGGGGACCAGAATAACTAGAAATAACAGGACCCAAAATTACGCGGCGAAGCTTACCGATGGGCTCCATTCTGATGTGCTACTGATTTTAATTTTTGAACATTTCCCCAACCGTGACTAAAAGGTCTGCATGTAAACCTTCCCTTCCTAGGCACAAGAAGAAACCTTCCCAGGCACAGAATCTTGTTCTTCCTCCTGTACACACCTAGCTCTGCTACCTGACATACCTACTTTCTCCAAGCATACCACACTCCTCTCACTGCATGATTTACTGCTGCTTTGTGCCCTGTTGCGTTCCCTTTCCAAACTTAGAAACCTTATGCCCACTTTGCGCTAATTAGCCTCCCTTATATAAAGAGGAGGGATAGCCAACCTCAGTTAGGCGCAAAGCCCTGGTGAAACCCACCACCTCTGTAAAGGAAATAGGCAGGGAGCTCGCCTGTTCAAGTTGCAGGGGTCCTCCTTCCCCTCTGCAGGTTCTCCGGCCACAGCAATGACACCTGTGGTTTGATAGCCACACAACAGTCTCCAACAATCTCTAGGTTGGCAACCTTCAGTCTCGAAAGACTATGGTATAAGCCTACAGCACCCGGTATTCCCAGGCGGTCTCCCATCCAAGTACTAACCAGGCCTGACCCTGCTTAGCTTCCCAGATCATAGTATAAGCCTACAGCACCCAGTATTCCCAGGCTGTCTCCCATCCAAGTACTAACCAGGCCTGACCCTGCTTAGCTTCTGAGATCATGGTATAAGCCTACAGCACCCGGTATTCCCAGGCGGTCTCCCATCCAAGTACTAACCAGGCCTGACCCTGCTTAGCTTCCGAGATCATGGTATAAGCCTACAGCACCCGGTATTCCCAGGCGGTCTCCCATCCAAGTACTAACCAGGCCTGACCCTGCTTAGCTTCCGAGATCAGATGAGATCAGGCATGTGCAGGGTAACAATTGCTGCTGGTGTCTGCACTGTGCAAGACCCACCCAAACACACACCTCTCTCTTTTCCCTCCTCCCTCCCCCTCCTTTACTCACTCTCTCTCCTTCCTCCTACCTCTCTCCTTCTACTCCCAGACCCTCTGGCGATGATTCTTTCACCCTTATCTCCAAAGTCCTCATTATCCTTGCAAGCAAAACTTCTGGCTATAATTCCATCCTTCCCAGACCTGTCAACACAAGGGGCCCCTGATGACACCACAAACCATCTTCTTGAGGGAAATCTTCTGTACTTCCACTACACTTTGACACTCCTTGCATGTAATACCTGAGAGCGGGATAAATCACTAGAATTCACGCACAAATCAAGCACAAAAGAGGTCAACTTCACTACACATCAGGTATGGAAAGACTACGCTACACCCACCCACCCACCCAATCTTTTAACCCACTCCCACCCCAAATCTATGCTGTCTATATAATAACAGCAAACATGGGTAGTTGAGTGATTACTGGTTTGCACAGGAAGCAGTGACAACCATCCAAAGCTGTGGTTTCTAAACACTTGGAGAGACTTCCCAGGAATGCAGAAGTAGGTTCAGTTTGTAAATTAAAAGAGGAATGAGAGGAACACACACACACACACACACACACACACACACCCCAAATAGCCTGATGAGGCCTGAGCAGAGCCCCCGAGAGCCACGAAGTGGTCTCAGTGAAAAACAGCAACAGTGGAATGAGAGGAATTGGAAGGTGGAAGTGGAAAAGAGGACGTGTGGAAGATGAGGAGAGACCACTTTAGCCTAACACTCCTCTCTTCTCCACTCTTCCTCATTCACTCTGTTCTCCTTATTCTTTTTGAAACCAGCAAGCGAGAGGAGGACTAATGGACATGGCTAAAGGACAGAGGCAGGCTGCTGCCATAAGCAACTGTCTCAGGGCCAATCCTATCGAGCACTTTCCTGCACTGATGCAGCCCTGCCAAGGGGACATGCACTGCATTTTGCGGTGGGGAGGGGGTAGTCATGGAGCCCTCCTCAAGGCAAGGGAATATTTGTTCCTTTACCTCCAGGCTGCATCGACCCTGGAAAGTTGAATAGGATTGGGCCCTCAGCTTCATAGATGGGCTGGTCTTGTGTTCATACAAGAGGATGCACCTATAGCCAAACCTCTGTTTTCAGGCAGTTGAAATTCTTTTCCTGTGATATTTCTTTCTGACTTCCTTTCATTAAAGCATATTCTTTGAATTCCATCTTTTTCTCACTTTGTCATCTTGACTCATTGCTCTCTCTCTCTCTCTCTCTCTCTCTCTTAAAATTATTATTCAGTTTATTATTATTAAAAATATTGTTCAGTTTGTTTTTGGCTTCATGAAGGTTTTCAATAGTTCTAATTGCTACTTTTGATCTGCTGCATCTACGCCGTTTTCTAACACAATATTGTCTGCTTTATTGGTTTACGGCAGTAGCGTAGTCAGAGGGACCAGTAAGGTATATACAGGGGCAGTATGGTATATAGCAGGCGCCGTGCTGTGTAGGTGGCCTAAAGTTGGAGCCATTCCGGGCAGCGATGGCAATGTGCTTGCAGAGGGGTCTCTTACACAGCGTGTTGCGGTGCTTGCTGTACTTATCATACAGCCCCCCTTCTGGCTACGCTACTGATTTACAGCAGCTGTCTTTTGCTTTAGAATTGCATTAACCCATTTCTGCCCAGCCCACAGGTGTACACATTTGATCCCTGTGGTGTATATGCAACGTTGGGCAGAAATGGCTATTAATAGGTTTCTGTCATTTAGCATTTCATGATAGTGAATCTGAAAAGCAAGAAAAGCAGCATTTAGATATTGAAAGATGTAAACAAATTAAAAGGATCCGAGTGAGAAATATGGGACATGGAACAGCAGGTTTAACTGGTAAAGGAAAAATGGAGAGAGAGAGAGAGAGAGAGAGAGAGAGAGAGAGAGAGAATGAATGCAAAGAAAATAGATAAGTAAGGTCATAAATACATCAAAAGTAAAAAATCTGCATCTCACATTCAATATGAAACGGGAGAAGGAGTTAGTAAAGAGTGAAGTACAGCAGAGAGACATGTTGGACTGTGATGCAAGATCAGTGAGCAGAAGAATTAAGGCCGACGATAAGAGGTTTACAATGCGAGATAGGAGGATCAGAAAATAATACAGTACAATAATCTATATGTGAATGAATGATAAGCTGAATTAAAGCTTTATCTGAGCCAGAAGGGGGAAAAGACGGCGTTAACAATATTAGAATGAAAGAAACAACTAGGCGTGGCAGGAGAATCAGTGGAGGGACAGAAAAAAGGGAGAGGCACCAGAGATTATGGCCAAGCTGTGGACAGATGAGAAGAATGAGAGATGAGATTATCCTTGGAGGAAGGAGAGAGACCAGGAGCGCAATAAAGTAAAAAGTGGGCCTCCAAATCCTGGAAGACCTGCTGGTGCAGCACAGTTGAAGCTAAGCAGGAGACCTTGGGACACCACATGCAAAAGCAAGATTTATAGGTGTTGCAAATGTATATCTTTAAAATTCAGAGAAGAGGCAGGAGCAGAGATTAAGCTTAATCCAAAACCAGAAACAAAAGATGAGCTTAGATTTGGTTTGCATGTTCAGCATACATTTCTCCATTTCATTTGAGCATCAGATCAAACTCTCACAACTACTTTCAAGGAGGATGTAAGTCTTTTGAGCATTTAGATTTGCTGCCACGGCAGGCATTCTGTGAGACAGCCAGTCACTAAAATTGAGTGTTGGGAGAGTTAGAACAGACAAAAGAAAATATTTCTTTACTTAGCATGTGGTTGGTCTGTGAAACTCCTTGCCACAGGATGTGGTGATGGCATCTGACCTGGATGCCTTTAAAAGGGGATTGGACAAGTTTCTGGAGGAAAAATCCATTACGGGGTACAAGCCATGATGTGTATGCGCAACCTCCTGATTTTAGAAATGGGCTATGTCAGAATGCCAGATGCAAGGGAGGGCACCAGGATGAGGTCTCTTGTTACCTGGTGTGCCCCCTGGGGCATTTGGTGGGCCGCTGTGAGATACAGGAAGCTGGACTAGATGGGCCTATGGCCTGATCCAGTGGGGCTGTTCTTATGTTCTTAACTACAATTCCCAGGAAGCCTTGCAGGTCTCTTGTTGTCTGGTGTGCTCCCTGGGGCATTTGGTGGGCCGCTGTGAGATACAGGAAGCTGGACTAGATGGGCCTATGGCCTGATCCAGTGGGGCTGTTCTTATGTTAAGTTATGATAATTTGGTGGTGCTCACGATGACATCCTGTCACCGCTAAACAGCTTTCTGTGGGTCATGTGGTTGCACCTGCATGCCAGGAGGTCCCAGATCTGCTGCTGCATTGCAAAGGTAAGGAGGGTGTGTCATGAAGAGGCAGAGTGTCAGGGTGGAACACTCCAGCAATGCCACTGGTCTCTCTTCTCCTTCTAAATGGCCTGGAAGGAAAGAAGGAACACAACGATACAGTAGCAGCAGAGGCCTATTGGCAGAGTGGGACAAAAAAAAAACTCTGGCTGTCACTTGCTCCCCACTCTTATCTGCTGAGGTTTGAAGCGGGTACCAGGTCTTGACAAATGAAGACTTCCTCAGAGTTCCTCCACGGCAGTGTCTTGACGCTTAGATACTACACAGCTCCCCTTCTTTTTTCTGTTGACAGCATTCTGGGTGCTGGGATGGCAGGCAACAGGCTAATGAACAGTGGCATTGCTAGGGGGGTGAAGGGGGTGTAGGTCACACCAGATGACGCACACATGAGGGGCATGATGCTATATCAGCCAAAATTTTTGAAATCTTGGTGTCTTTGAATAATACCATCATGTTATATATCATTTGATGCGTAATTCCATGCAGAATGCAATGAAATAAACCACATTGAAATATCTCTACTCTATCAGAAGTTATAGCCAAAAACCCAGCAGGGTGGGCAATGGTGCATCACCATGACCCCCACCCGAGACACTGCCCTGCCCACTGCATGGGAGGAGGGCCATCAAGGGGGTGACTCACTGGCCTCCTGCATCAGGTGACGTAAACCCCAGTGACACTACTGCTGATGAATGCTCTGAGATGATGCATGGGAGGGTCTTGACCTGCTGAGTATTCTGTTGTGCCACACCAGTCATAACGCTAGTGCGCTGGGCACGAAGACAGTGTGGTAGGGAGTGGTGTGAGGGGAAAGTGTGAGCCTCAAGAACAGCTGTGCCACACTGTCTTCTGCGGGTCCAAGACTAAAATAACTTTTGCAGCCGTGAATAACACCGGTTCTTTATACAATAAAAGGAACGGATAATTAACAGGCTTATTTCAAAAGGATCATTACTGACAGAGACAGAGGAGCAATTAGCTTATGAGAGTCTCAATTTCTTGAGCACTGCAGGACAAAAAGTCTGATTTTCTGAATAATTCCACTGCAGTCTGTCACATCAGACAGTCTGAGTGATACGACTGATCTTCATTTGCTGCCTACCATCTCAATCTGGCCAGCTCCTTCTTTGCTGGACAGCACTACTTCTACTTTAGCCACCTTGCCTTCGAACTGGCCTACTGCTTGCTGCTCAGCTCCCCACTCTCCATGATAAGATATGGAACCCAAGCCACACAACTTTGATGATGACAACGGGACAGTGAAGCATTCCATCAGTTTTGGGAAAATCCTGGATCTGGTACTCTGCTCTTCTTGTGTGTTAATTTCTTTCATATGACCTGAAACAGTCTGTAACAACAGACATGATCTGCCTGGTCTGGGCAGAAGGTCTGGTCTAGAGGGTAGAGCTGCTGTTTGTCGCCTGTTCAAGATTATCAAGACCCGGGAGCAGCATGACCTTGAAAAACTGAGTAGAGCTCTTTTGAGTGACAGCCAAAACAAGCAGGCTCTGAAGCTCTTTGTGTGGGGCAAAATGGCAGCCAGAATGTGACCAGACTGTGAGAAGATGCACCTTGAATGTAGTCAATTCTTGAAAGATAGAACTTCTCTGTTCATTGTAAAAACTCATTTAAATGTCTAGAGAAAGCCTACCCATGTAAACCACCTTGAATAAAGCCAAAGAAGCAATCCACCATAAAGGCGGTAGGTATATCAATACCAATTGTTATATCCAAGGGACGATTAGCAGAAGAGTCAACAGAGATCCTTCACCTCCCTCTCTCCAGATGACCTGTCTTCATGTACCATCATGTCAGTGATTACTCACAAGAAGGGGCTCAAAAGCATCTCATATATGTACATCCAGGTATGACTCTCCACCCACCCCAGGATCACGGCCCATCAACTATTTGTGATCTCATCAGCTGCCCGCCCTACCTACCTACCTTGTGTCCATTATCCAACATATTTCACTTAATATGTGGTAATTTCTCTAGCTGAATATATATCTTGGTAACAGCCTAGTATCTTCTATCTCAGGGATGTCAAACTAGTTTCATGAGGGCCAAAGTTAGCATTCATGATACCTGCTGAGGGCTGGAAGTGACATCATTAAGCAGGACGTGACATCATGAAACAGATGATGGCCCGAAATAAGCATTTTGTTCTCACATAGAAATTTATTAGCTGCAAATGACAGATGAGAAAATATGCTAATCTTGTTCATATTTTCAAGATATGAGAGAGCCCAATGATCAAACTGGGAGAGCCCAATTATAATGGGGACCAGAGAAATTGCTTCCAAGGACTGCATTCAGCCCGTGGGCCTTATGCTTGACACCCCTGTCTTAACACTAGGTTTTACACCCCGGTTCTAGCTGGATTTGCAGCAGTCTAAATGTACCACACACATGTGGTTTACCTTTACATAGGTTGTAATCCTGTTTACTCTTACCTGGGAGTACGTCCCTCATCTCTGAGCATAGCATTGCACTGTTATACACATAATATTAACTGATATTTGTTAATTTTACTTGTATTAAAACATTAAAAAAAATGTTTGTGGCATCTGATTAAACCATGCTGGGGCCCTAAACTACATTAAGGCTAAGAGTTTCCATCCCATAACATTACCAAAAATGTAACAGAAACAATGTTTAATAGAAATACACACAGACATTCATGCAGGGAATACATACACACAGGGAATACACACAGACATTCATGCACACAGACTTTTATACTTAGAGGTCCTTCATAATGTGAAACCCTAAACTTTTTCGCTTGGGCATAAATTTAGCCCTGACAGACCCAGCTTTCATCTAATCTACTTTGCAGAAAATAATTGAGAACAGAATAAATGAGGGCCGAGATGTCTGGGGTCATTCCGGAAAGGATCTGGTGGCTTCTCATCTCTGTCTTCATTATCATGAGTTCCATCAGCTAATGGCTATGATGGATGAGTAGCCTGATAATGGCTGATAAACATGGAAGACTGCTGAAAAAGATTTCTTTTAAATTTAAAAATATTTCTTCCTTGCACTGAAAGAAAGATGTAAACAATTTCTAAGACATTCATTTTCAATTGACATTTTGAGCAGCCGAGGGTGCAATCCAAATGCCACTTTAAACTGGCGCAGGCCACCTGCGCCAAATTCCAAGTGTTTTGAAAGTGCCGTAAGGCTGGGCTGGCACAAAGGTCTGTACCGGCTCCCCAGAGTCAGATCTGGCCCCTTTACCAGCCAGACAGAGTACGTTTGCACAAGGTTGTGCAACGGGTGGAAGAGGATGGCAGAAAAGCCTTTCAGGGGTAAGGAGGGAATGTTTATGGGTGGGGGAGGGTGGAAAGGGATTATGCCCAAGATGGGGGTGGGAAAGTTGATGGTAGCACACTTAAAATCCTAAATCCCACTTCCGGAGTGAGTAGCTTTATACAGGCTGCTTGGATTTGTGCCAGTTAAATAGCTTGTGCAGATCTGAGTAGCCCCATAGGGCACACTGGGGGTCAACATAGGGTAAGGGGGAAAATATCTGCTTACCCCGAGATGACCTCCAGTCACCTCCTAACCTGCGCTGGGTACCTTGTTTGCATATCTTTCTCTAGGCGACATATACTGTACACTATTTGCCCCTTAGAAAGCTACAGGCATTCACACTTCAAGAGATGAGTTTGAAAAGACTCCACTATTGTCCTACCATTATTTTTAGGAACATGCCCTAGAGCCACAAATGTTTTTTATTTAATGCACTTATACCCTGTCTTTCACTCACACTGTGGATAGCGTTATAAACCAGAAGGAACAATAACCCCACAGTTGTAATGCCATCCAATTGATTTTGTGCCTATCAAAACCCTAATGCCTTTTCCATTCATTATAGCACAGAGCTATATATGTTTACTCAAAAGGAAATCCCATGTGTTTACACTTGGCCTTGATCCCACAAAAAAATTGAGCACAGAACTGCAGCCTTAGTTAATATTTCTAAAGGATTAATCCTGGCTATTAGATATCGGAACAAATATTTTTCACAGCTATTTAGACCAACAGTGACTTCCGCATTTTGCTCTCACTAAAGCTTTATACTTTTCTGCTTATCAACCATAAGCATGAACACAAACATTGCCTGCAAAATGAACAACTGCCCTTATCTGGTACAAGAGCAGCTAACATTGGCTCCCTTTGCTGCTGAAACTAACATGTGATGTGCCTTAGGGCGCAATCCTAACCAACTTTCCCACACCTGGCATAGCTGTGTCAGTGGGGCATGTGCTGCATCCTGCAGTTGGAGGGCAGTTACGGAGGCCTCCTCAAAATAAGGCAATGTTTGTTCCCTTACTTCGGAGCAGCATTGCCCTTATGTCAGTGCTGGAAAGTGGGTTAGGATTGCGCCTTTAATTGTTTACTCTCCTCAGACCACCTCCGTCAGTGCTCTTCAGTCTAGAAGAGGGTGCCCAAACCCCAGCCCTGGGGCCACTTGTGGCCCTCAAGGCCTCTCAATGCAGCCCTCAGGGAGCCCCCAGACACCAATGAGCCTCTGGCCCTCTGGAGATTTGTTGGAGCCCGCACTGGCCCGACGCAACTGCTCTCAGTGTGAGGGCGCCTGTTTGACCTCTCGTGTGAGCTGTGGGATGAGGGATCCCTTCACTGCTTGCTGTTTCATGTCTGTGATGCAGTAGCGGCAGCAAAGGAAAGGCCGGCCTTGCTTTGTGCAAGGCCTTTTATAGGCCTTGAGCTATTGCAAGACCTTCATTCATTCATATAAGTTCATCTTTAATATATTCATTTATGTAAATTTATTTAAATTTTAAATGTAAATTAATTCTTTTTCCCCCCCAGCCCCCAACACAGTGTCAGAGAGATGATGTGGCCCTCCTGCCAAAAACTTTGGATACCCCTGGTCTAGAAAAAAGGTGCCTGAGGGGGGGGGGGGACAAGATTGAGACATACAAAATTATGCAGGGGATGGATAAGGGTCGACAGGGGGATGCTCTTTGATCTCACACACAACACCATAACCAGGGGCCATCCACTACAATTGAGTGTTGGGAGAATTAGGACAGACAAAAGAAAATATATCTTTACCCAGAGTGAAATTAGTTCGTGAAACTCCCTGCCACATGATGTGGCGATGGCATCTGGCCTAGATGCCTTTAAAAGGGGATGGGACAGGTTTCTGGAAGAAAAGTCTATCACAGGTTACAAGCCATGATGGGAATGCGCAACCTCCTGATTTTAGAAGAAGGCTATTTCTGAGTGCTAGATGCAAGGGAGAGGCAGTGGAGTGCAAGTCTCTTGTTGGCTTGTGTGCAGTGGTGTCACTAGAGTCTGAGTCACCCGGTGTGGGAGGCCAGCACATCACCCCCTTGATGGACCTTGTTTCATGAGGTGGGTGGGGCAACAACCAGGGCAGTGGACATAGTAATGCACCACTGACCCACCCCCACTGTTTTTTTGGCTATAACTTTTGATAGGATCGAGATATTTCAACGTGGTTTGCTTCATTGCATTCTGCATGAAATCGCACATTGATTGATATATCATAATGCTATTAATAAAAAAATACCAAGATTTAAAAATTTTTGGGTGAATAGTGGGGTCACCCCCCTCTGCGCGTCACCCAATGCAAGCCCGCGCTCCCCTAGCGACACCACTGCTTGCGTGGTCCCTGAGGCATCTGGTGGGCCACTGTGAGATACAGGAAACTGGTGGGCCTTTGGCCTGATCCAGCAGGGCTCTTCTTAGGTTCTCAGGAGTTTCAGGTCAGGGAAAAGAAGTGCTGGCATTTGAAGGATACCGGACTGGGTATATGGTGTGCTGCTTGAAATGCCAATGAAAGAGGTAGACAGGGAGAACGTGAGCGAGCTGGGTGGGAAAAAGTCATGCAGATAGGGGTGAGTGAGAAGAGATGGGAAGGGGGGAGGGAGAGAGGAGAGTGGGAAGCAGCAGGAGGTACATGGGAATATTTGGGGTTTGTCCCAGATGAGGGCGGGCTCCCTCTGTTTCTGACATCTGGCTAAGCCTTTTCTGTGATGCCTTGGCACTCATTCTGCTTTTTTTTGTACTGCTTTCTTGCTGCACTCAGTTGCTCAAACCATTCTATTATATTTTCACTGTCAAGCTCCTCCAGCACAGGCAGGCACTCAATGTTGTTCAGCGCTTCTTCGGTGACTACATTTTCTCTGGAATATAGCTCAGAGTAGTGCTGCACCCAGCGTTCCATCTGCTGCGTCCGATCCTGGATGACCTCGCCTGTGGCAGACTTCAGAGGGGCAATTTTCTTCTGCGTTGGACTTAGGGCCTGCTTGATACCGTCATACATCCCCTTGATGTTGTCCGTGTCAGCTGCTACCTGTATCTGGGAGCAGAGCTGGAGCCAGTAGTCGTTAGCCACAGCTGCAATACAAGGACATCTGCAAGAGGGATCTGAAGGCCTTAGGAGTGGACCTCAACAGGTGGGAAACCCTGGCCTCTGAGCGGCCCGCTTGGAGGCAGGCTGTGCAGCATGGCCTTTCCCAGTTTGAAGAGACATTTGGCCAACAGTCTAAGAGGCAAAGAAGGAAGGCCTGTAGCCAGGGAGACAGACCAGGGATAGACTGCACTTGCTCCCAGTGTGGAAGGGATTGTCACTCCCGAATTGGCCTTTTCAGCCACAATAGACGCTGTTCCAGAACCACCTTTCAGAGCGCGATACCAGAGTCTTTCAAGACTGAAGGTTGCCAACATGGCATTATATTTTAAACTATTTACGCTGTCATGTTTTAGCTGATATATTGCCAGTAGCTTTGGAGGTCTGTTTGGGGGTAGAAAGCTGTCTCAATAGGCTCTGGCTGCTGCCGAGAACCTGGGTGGTGGAAGAAGGGGGGGGGCACAAGACCTACCCACCCTAGCCATAAGCAATCCAGAAAAGATGAGGTCGTGCAGGAGCATGACTGAAGTTCGTCTTAACTCCTGGAAGGCAGGACCAGAACGGGGGACCGGAAGGGACACCCCTCCAACGTGGGAGGAGATCCATTCATTGAGGTTCCGATCCTGCCTCCCAGGGGGAGGGGCATCCCAGCAGTAGGAATGCCAGCCCCTTCCTTCCCAGAAAACTCCTGAGAAGAACAGTCCCCAGCAGCACTGAGGAAAGGGAGCTCTGGAAAACTGGCAGCCAGTCACCCTTGTCTCCACTGCTCTGCAGTGCAGCCTGCAAATGGGGTGGCAAATTTGAGAGGGCACATTTTCTGCTCAGCTCTTGGAGGGGTCTCGTAACCTCAACGTCTGTTCCAGCAGCAGGATGGAGAGTTGGATCCGATATGGGAGGCTTCTGGTTTTATCTCAAGCCAGCTGCTCAGCGCTAGTATGGATGTCTGATAAACAGAGCTGCAACTAGAGCTTGGGGGCAGCTTGGACGCATTAAGCATCCGTCTTTGTTGAGCCCCAGTGCATTATGCGCTGTGCTGAACATTTCGAAGTGACACGGTCCTCCTGGCCAAGACAGTTTGCAGCCTGTGTTCTTGGATTTAGGCCTCTGGACCCCGAGGCCTTAATCAATGATGGTCATGCAAATGGAACTTCTGACAATCTTGTGCAATAATTGATGCTTCTTCCAGAATAACAGCCAGGCAGATGAGGGGTAATTTTTTTTTTTTACTTGATCTAAAAATTCAGCTCAGACACTAAAAGAGGAATGTGCGGCAGTCTTGCCAACAGTGCAACAGAAAAAAGCGAAAGGGAACAATGAGGGAAGATGAGAGCGACGGATATAATGTGGCAATCTCATTGCACACTGTGAGGCTCATGCCACAAAGGCCAGCTGCTGACAATGTGGGGCGTGCGGCAATTCACATCTCAACGGCCTGTCGGCACGACACAGATGTACTCCGCCAGCTCAAATCAGAGCTCCACGGCTGGGCATCTGCTACAGGGTTTTAGTGTGAGACCTCTTAGCAGAGGGATTGTATTTACTGTTGTATACGTGGTGAAGTGGGGATCTTCAGTCGGTCAAGAGCTGGGACCCATCTAAAAACCCAACACATATGATGGGTTGGGGCCCTTTCCCCACCCATTGGGGGGGGGCAATGGTGGAAGAGAGTCACACTCCAGAGGCCTGGGTTTCCCTGGAACATGGCAAGAAGGGGAACCTTTGATCGGTCGCTGACCAGGGAACTTAGGTGACACCTCCATCAACAATAGTGAGCTAACTAACCCAGTACGAATTCAGAATAAGGCACTTTACTTACAAAATTTATACCTCACTTTCTCTCCCTGCAGGGCACTCAAAGTGGAAGTTTCCTATGCTCTCGGCACCACAACAAGGAAAGCTAACTGAAGGTGCCTCAACCAACAGGCACTGCACAAGAGTTCACGTGTAGCTACACGTTGGCATCCTTCAGTCTCGGAAGACTCTGGTATCGCGCTCTGAATGGTGGTTCTGGAACAGACTGTCCTCTCCAGTGTGCGAAGCCTGGGTAAAGTAGGTATGGAGGATAGGCTGTTTCCCATGCAGCAAATCCCCCCTCTCCACGTCGCTGGAATGGTCCAATGGAAAGGCAGAGGCCAATACGGTTGGTTCCAGCAGCGTCGCAGGAGTTGCCAGAACGTGACTGTGTTCAGCCATGAACTGCCTCAGGGACTCCGGCTCCTGATTTTGCCTCGAGGTTGACTCCTGAAGCCTTTTCCATAACTGGATGTAGCCGCAAGGCAGGGAGGTTTGGGATCAGAGTTTTCCTTCTCTCAGATGAGCTGCCTTCCCAGGCTATCGAGTCCCATCTAACCGGTAGATAGCTACGTGTAGCTAAGGATACATTAATATGGTAAAGTCCTAAAACAAGAGTGCTCAAGTCCAGAAGTGGGCAGGTTTTAAACTGTCGGCAACTTGTAGGAGGTGGTCCTCACCTCCAGCTCTCACCAGCCCTTCTGCAGAGCCCATGACAGTTGGTGGTCTTTGCCATGGCTGGACAGGGACTGTCACTGGGTGACCAGGGCACAGAGCCGCCCTGGAAGAGCAACACAGTTGCTGCTGGGCCCACTGGGGCAAGCCGAGCTAGCTAACGCGATTGGTACATGATGCGGCAATCACCCCAGGCTCACTGTGAGGTACCTGGGTTGCAGACGGCCCTGCTCCTGCCAGCAAACAGGCTGATGATGCAACCATGCGGCTACAGCCTCAGCGGCCTGTCGGGAGAGCTGGCAGGACAACCAGGAGGGAGACATGGCTACCTTCAGGATCACCCTGTGAAAGGAGCAACACTTACACGAGGAAGGGGCAGGGTGGACACCAAAGGTGCTTTTATATAAAGATTCCTCAGCAGCCGATGAGGAGCTCAGTAAAGCACAGACATTCGCCCTGTGAGGGTGGCTGCCTGCGATAACAGGTCGACTATGATCCCTGGGAGGATACCGCGGGAGGTGTAAGTCATGTGTTTTAATCCCCACCCCTGGCCACATATGAAGCTGCCTGAGCTCCTCTTTGCACTCCTGAGCAAGGCCTTTAGTCTCCATCCTGGACACCTCTCCCCTGCTATCAGCGGTATCTTCCACCAAGCAACCAGCTGGGTGTTGGTTGGCCAGCACCAAAGGCCTCAGCCACCCGGACTGCACACAATTCAATGCTGCGTACACACAAATCCAACTGAGATGGAAATTAGAACCTCTACAGCACGCAAGTGATTTTAAACATGGAAAGGGAAAAAGAAGGAAAAACAAACAAAGAGGCTATGGAACAGCAGTACAGAGGATCAAAGTACACAAGGGGCATCAAACAGGGTCTCTACCTTCATCGTTGTCAATGTTATCACCACACACCATCTCCATGACAACGTTGCATCCCATGCCACTCCAGCCCACTTGGCAGACGCAGTGCCACCCATTCTGGTCAAGGGTGCATCTTCCATTTCCATAACACAGACCAGGGCAGCCATCTAAAAAAAGAAATTCACAAACTTTTGGCATGTGTTTTCTTTTTCCCCTTTTGTTAAAACATCCTTCCTTTGTAGGACGACATTTGCTTCTGCGGGGGCTTCTGAGGGCCATTCGGATGCCCACGGAGGCTCAGTACGACCGGGAAGAAGTCTGGAACCTCCTAATGATAAAGAGCAACACCACCAAGGTAAGGAGTTTCCAGCTGTAAAGAGTCCAGCTTTTGGTAACTATACAGTAAACAAATGAAGGATGGACCATGTGATCAGTCATTGGTGATGCACACCTGTGCTTTTAATGCAAATGGCCAGATAATCTATCATAATTTTGAAGGCAGAGTGGTGAGACAGTGTCGATACCAGGTTGCTGGGGGCCCTGGGAAAATCTTCTGCACTGGGCCCCCCATGGTGGTATCTGCTGCCCATCCCTTTCCTTCAATTAAGCACTACCACCAGAATGGAGGGATCAGGGTTTGGCCCAGGTGGGTCCTTCAGGTGGATCCTCTGATGGTTTGTGTCCTGAGCCAGTGCTTTATCTGGTTGACCCAATGCCATTCCTTGGGGGGGGGGGGGTTGCTTACATTTTCACACGTGGCAAATGTTTTGACCGACATGTTTATTCAAAAGTATGTCTCAATGTGCTTAATGTAACTAGAATAAGCTTTGGGAGCAGGGTTTGCAACCCAGACCTATATGTCTGCTCAGAACTAAGCTTCACTAATTTCAATGGGAATTAACTCCCAGTTACAGGGGTCAAGGGTTCAAGCTTATCCATGGGTTGGGAACCCATGGATTTGACCCAATGAAGGTTCTCAACCTGCATCTGGAAGGCACACAGAGGACTTCAGGATGTGACTGGAAGTGCTTTCCAGTTGCAGCCAGAGGCATTTTGAGGTGTGGGAAGGCCATGCACGACCTCCTTGCACCTCACAAGACCTGAAAGGCACTTTCGTTTTGCTGAGAAACTTGAATTGCCTCATAATATAACTGGATGTGACCAGAAAGCACTTCTGGTTGCGTTCAGAGATTCCCTCAGCCTCCATGGGTTCAGTATCCATTGGGGGGGGCGGTTCCCCCATAGATACCGAGGTCCAAATGGTATATTGTAGTGGCAATGTAGTAGCTTGGATTTCCCCTCAATTAATGACAGACTCATCGCTGCCTGAGCTCCTTCCAGCAGATGTGTCCAAACCGGGTTCGCCCGAAGCATTCTTAAGTGCCTTCATTGTATTATCTTGATTGGTGAGCCCGAATATTGGCAACAAGCTCTGAGCCGGCAGCTGTGTCTGAAAAATTAGAGCTCTCAGCATTCTGGCAGCACACTTCTAATGTCCCTGAGCAAGGCAGATGGAATTAGTTGTATCTGCAAGAATGAAAACAACTGACGAGAGAAAGATACTGCGAAGCACACAGTCAAAAAAGGATGTACAGATCAGGATCTCCAGACAACGACCATGAACTGCACCTGGCCCACCAGCACATTTTGACTGTCCTGCTAAGCCCAGGGGCATTAATCATTTTATGTCCCACCCATGTCCCACCACACTTGCTGGATAAAGAAATGGCTGGGCAGTGTGCTGAGAACCAGGCTCTGAGAGAGAGAGAGAGAGAACATAAGAACAGCCCCACTGGATCAGGCCATAGGCCCATCTAGTCCAGCTTCCTGTATCTCACAGTGGCCCACCAAATGCCCCAGGGAGCACACCAGATAAGAAGAGACCTGCAAGACTTCCTGGGAATTGTAGTTAAGAACATAAGAACAGCCCTACTGGATCAGGCTATAGGCCCATCTAGTCCAGCTTCCTGTATCTTACAGCGGCCCACCAAATGCCCCAGGGAGCACACCAGATAACAAGAGACCTCATCCTGGTGCTCTCCCCTACATCTGGCATTCTGACTTAACCCATTCCTAAAATCAGGAGGTTGCGCATACACATCATGACTTGTACCCCATAATGGATTTTTCCTCCAGAAACTCGTCCAATCCCCTTTTAAAGGCGTCTAGGCTAGACGCCAGCACCACATCCTGTGGCAAGGAGTTCCACAGACCGACCACGCGCTGAGTAAAGAAATATTTTCTTTTGTCTGTCCTAACCCGCCCAACACTCAATTTGAGTGGATGTCCCCTGGTTCTGGTATTATGTGAGAGTGTAAAGAGCATCTCCCTATCCACTCTGTCCATTCCCTGCATAATGAGAGCGAGAGAGAGAGAGAGAGAGAGAGAGGCGACTCCATGGTGCTGACATGCCTGGGGGTGGGGCAGGACCACTGCCCCAGGGACTAGCTGGACGCAAGTGCAGCCCCTTGCAGGCGCATGGGTCCTCCATCCTTGCCACATGAGGCCTCACCTGTAGAACCACCCCGAGTACAGATCAATAGTTGCTACACAGCAGCAGGCAGCATATTTAAGCATCCAGTGGCTTTTGTCTGGTTCTCTGCTTCTGTTCAATATGCGACGTCCTTGGCAAGAAAAGAAACTGCTTAAAGGAATTACCACTGGAGGTGCTTTTAAGAGATCAGCCAGAGATCCCGGGGCAAAAAGATCCCCAAAAACTAGCCTCCCTAGAGGCCTCAGATGATGCTCCCTGGGTTGCCAGGGCAACAGGAATAGCAGCCTCACAGCCTAATCCTAACTAAGCCCCCCTCCGTGCTAATGCAGCCACACCAGAAAGGCACATATTGTATCTTAGTCTTGAGGTAACAGTCTATCCTCCATATCTACTTTACCCAGGCTTCGCGCACTGGAGAGGACACTCTGTTCCAGAACCACTATTCAGAGCACGATACCAGAGTCTTCCGAGACTGAAGGATGCCAACAAGGAAGTCTTGAGGTCTCCTTAAAGCAAAGGAACTTTCATTCCCTTCCCCAATGGATTTGCACCAGCTATTTTTTTTCTGGTGCAGTACTGAGGAGAATAAGGAAGAGCGGACGGGAGAGGAAATGGGGTTAGGATACTGGCACATATGAGTGCCCTCCTGCCCCCCCTGTTCCACCCCATCTGCCCCTTCCCACCCTGACACTCCCCCATTCCTTTCCTGCTCCTCCTACCAATTTCTTCCTTTCCTGCTGTCCAAACGGAATCTCCTCTCTTGCAGTTTGCAGCCATTGGATCTACACTCAGAGGCTGTTGAGAACAAAATTGATCCTTCATATGTCAACCCTTCACATATCTGAAGAATGCTGCCATATCCCCTTTCAGCCTTCTCTTTTTCAGGCTAAACATAACAAGTTCCCTCAACCTTTTCTCATAGACCTTGTTCTCCAGTCCTCTGATCAGGGATTGTTAAACTCTGCCTTTAATATGCTCATAAATATGCTCTACTACAAGTAGGAAGCTGCTTTGCCTAGAGAAACATGCTCAAATATGACCCCCCCCCCCACTTGCAGTCTGAAACAGGACAGACCAGAACTCAACCACTTTAGCTTACCACTCTGTCTAGAATGTGGATTGGGCCCATAAAGTGGGCCCAATAAAGTAGTACTTTTCAATAAAGTGACACCTCCTTTTTGCAATTTGGGTCACTGGGAGATGCAGGGGAGAAAAGAGAAGGGGGGAAAAAGCATATAAATGTGCCCCCCCTCAAATGTTTGCCTAGTCTAATTTTTCATTTCCAACTACCATATTAACCGTGCACATCAAATGAGTAGTGAGCCTAATAGAGAAGAAAACAGAACGGTGACCAACTGAATTGGTGCACCCAAATGAAAATATATAAAGCTTTCAGTATTAATTTGCCGTCTGCTGATTAAGATAAAGTGCCTCCACTTCATTTAAAAGAGACCGTTTCTACCTAAGTGAGTGGAAGATCCCTAATCTAATCTCATTGTATTTTCGAAATGGCCATTCAGTAGTTTCCCATTGAAATAAACACACACACTTGCAGTTGTCTTTTAATCATGATTGTTACCCATTGGGGAACATTCTACTGCATCTTGAAAGGTAGGGGCCATTCCTAATATGATACAATCCCCCATTATTTTGCCCATTTTCCCACTTATTTTGGACCAGCCTAGTCCCCCAGAAGCTTTTACGTGAAGTTTTAGCATTCCAAGGATGTTGCTGAGTCATCCGGATGGAAAACATGACTCAGCATCTTCTCTTTCCCAAAAGAATCTTCCCCATGACCAGTAGATAAGGGACTTGACTTTGATTGGCTGCTGGTCCCAAAAGGCCTCACAACAATCAAGAGCAGGGAATGGTGGTACCTGGGTTACCTTCTCACCAGTCCCTCAGAGAGTACCTGGCCAAAGTCCACAGGCAATAAAATCCAGAAGCCCAACATCTCCTGTGTACCGTTTCACTGGAACATCAGCATCAGCTCACAGAGCATGTTGCATCCACTCCCTTGGCTTGGGTGAGAGAACTAGGAGCCAATTTGCATGAGCCAATTGAAAGAGGGAATGTATCTAGGTTAGGGCATAATCATAACCCCTTATGTCATTGCTTTCCAGCACTGGCATAGTGGTGCCAATGGGACGTGAGCTGCATCCTGCAGTTGGATGTCATTCACAGAGGCCTCCTCAAAGTGAGGAATGTTTGTTCCCTTACCTCAGAGCTGCATTGCCCTTATGTCAGTGCTGGAAAGCTGGAAAGCACTGACAAAAGGGGTTAGGATTGCGCCCCTAAGTCTCATCACAATCTCCTGCTAACTAGGACAAGACACACTTTTTTTCTAGTGGTATTCCTCTGTGATATAGCATGGGGAGAGTAACTATCCCTCAGTTTTATGATTTATGGAAGAAAGGTCCATCACAGGTTATAATCATAATATCACAGGTGGGCAGGAGGTCTGGTCTAGAGGGTAGAGCCTCCATTTGCCTGAAGATTAACATCCACAAGGTCGCCAGTTCAAGGCCACTGGCACCGTGCGACCTTGAAGCAGCTGACGAGCCGAGCTATTTCCATCTGCTCTGAGCGTGGGAGGATGGAGGCCAGGATGGAGGCCAGATCAGAACGAACATCTGAATTTGTTGTGGCTCTTGAAAGATAGAGCCTTCTTTCAATTGTAAAAATCCCTCCGGGGATTTAAATTAGCCGGCCTATGTAAACCGCCTTGAATAAAGACCAAGAAAGGCGGTATATAAATACCTGTATATTATTATTATTATTATTATTATTATTATTATTATTATTATTATTATTATTATTATTAGCCATGATGGCTACATGCAACCTCTTGGTTTTAAAAGTATGCTACCTCAGAATGTCAGGTGCCAGGGAGTGGCTACAGGATGCAGGTCTCTTGTCATCTTGTGTGCTTCCTGAGACATCTGGTGGGCCATTATGAGACACAGGAAGCTGGGCTAGATGGGCCTTTGGCCTGATTCAACAGGGCTCTTCTTATGCCCTATAAACAGAGCCGCAGAACCTGGGATAATTTTTCAGCCGTTTTCAACCACTGTGCTTCAGACTCCCATGGCACACCTGTAGACCTTTCGCGGCACACCAATGTGCCACGGCACACCGGTTGAAAATGGCTGATCTAATCTAAGAGTTCCATACATCCATCATTTGGTTCCCACACTCCCACCAAGGGATATGGATATGCCCAGTTAAGAATTTCTGCTCTAGAGATACACAAGCAAATTCACGGTTTTCTGCATATGTCTGGCTATGCATGGAACATAAAAAGTCATCATAACTGATTCTATCTGTAATGCTCACTTACAAAGTAATCAAGTGAACAAAGGGGGGAAAAAGTTGTTAGACTGGGTTTGAAGGAAATTCTGAACATAAACTACACCTACAAGTTCCTTTTAGAAGCCACTATGTTTGCCCTGCTTGGTTTCAATAAATCAGGCATCAAGGTCTCTTGCATGCAATTAAAACATTTATGGGTAAAAACATTTTGGGACCATCTGATGACATTTTGCCAAGAAGCGCTGTTAAAGGGCTGGGGGGGGGGAAATGCATCACTTTCCATTAAAACGGAACAATTATGTTTCTACAGCTGAATAATGACTTCTGAAAAGATCTGTGAGTTCTAGTTCCTTATTAGGAATATCATTAGAAACTCGCCTTAGGGGTTAGAGAACGGGGAGAGAAATGAGCATCTCTAATAACCAGCACGAAATTTAAATCCTATCAAGTGAAGGCAGCAGATATTGGAATTATTTAAACTGTCTGATGGTTTTAGTCTCACAGAGCCTTCTGTTAATGAGTCTGAAGTGGGATGTATGTTTTGTAATGGCGGTGTCAGTAGTATTTCATACAGAATCAGAAAAATCTCAGAGCTGAAAGGAGCTCAGTTTGGGTGATCAGAGGCAAAGGAGTAAAGTGCACTTTTGCCTCTAATGCAGTGGTTCCCAAACTTTTCAACACTGGGACCCACTTTTTAAAAACACTCTATTGGGACCCACCTAGGTTTACCAGAGTTTAAAAAAAAAAAAAAGAGAGAGATCTAGAAAGAAATATTGATTGATTGACTATGCCAATAAATTGATTGACTATGCTGGGTGTTGCAAATGTGCTGTAAGGCATGTCTACAGCTCCTGGAGAGGAGGGCTGCCAGTGCTGGGCTAGAGCCAGCTGGCGCTGAGCCTCAGCGCTGCTTTGAGGGTTGGCTGGCAGAACCAGCCTGTGGTAAGTAGTATTGGGGCAGTGGGGAGGTGAGGAGTGGGTGGATCGGGGTGGGGGAGAGGGCAGGCTGGGGGGAGGAACTGGGGCAGGAGAGGTGTGGGGCCCGCAGAGCAGAACTCCGTGTCGTGCCTTCTGGCCCAACACAGAGTCTCTCAAGTCTGAGCCGTAAAACGGCCGGCGCAGACTTAAGAAGTCCCACTGCAGGGCTTGGGGCTTCCCTCGAGGAAATTACCATTGGCTTCCTGGAACCTGCTGGATACGGCAGGAGCCGCATTAGCTCCACCTGCTCCAGCGGGCGCCAGAAAGTTCAGGATTGGGCTGCTCGTCTCTTTGCTCTGTCTACTTCAGGCATGTATCGGAATCGCGGAAGATATTATTGAGGAGATAGGGTGTGGTGTCCACAGTGCCCCTTGCTCTAAGTAAATGCAGGGTTAAAGCCCAGGTGGTAGCTGGAGGTGTGCTGCACAGCTGCAGCCACTAGAGGCTAAAGTGAGCCTGGGAGCATATAAACAGCACCTGGAGGAAGTAGTTGGTGGGTTGTAGAAGGAGTGCAGGTTGGAGGTAGAAGACTGTCGGAGTGAAGCCGTGGCTGCTCCAGTCAAGGGAGAAACAGCTTGTTCCTGGTTCTCCTCTGAGCAAGGAGAGGTTCTAACAACAGGCAGCTCACCTGGGGAGCTGCTGTCCCAGACCAAAGCAGGCAGCTATGGGATAATCCCAAACAGGACCAGAAAATTCCCTGTAGCTGATCATTGGCCTTATGACGAAATGGGCACTTGTGCAAAGGAACCACCTAATGTGAAAAGATAACCCTTTGCTTTGTACTTCAGCAACCAGCAAGGAGACACTGGCCAAAAGCGGTATTAGGTTTGGATAAAGCAATCATAAGCAATCATGCATACAGGCCATCTTTAGCCTGCCAATGTAGTGACATCGCGGAAGATATTACCAAGGAGATAGGGTGTGGTGTCCACAGTGCCCCTTGCTCTAAGTAAATGCAGGGTTAAAGCCCAGGTGGTAGCTGGAGGTGTGCTGCACAGCTGCAGCCACTAGAGGCTAAAGTGAGCCTGGGAGCATATAAACAGCACCTGGAGGAACTAGTGAGGTGGGTTGTAGGAAGGGAGAGGAGAGGACTGGACTGGACTGGACTGGACTGGACTGGACTGACTGACTGACTGACTGGGCTTATGGACTTTGGAATCTGACCTTGGACTGGGACTTGGCATATTGACTTTGGACTTTGACTTGGATACCCTGACTGATCTGACTGACTTAACCTGGAACTTGACCTCGGACTGTAACTCGGCTTATTGGCTCTGGACTCTGATTTGGCAACTCTCATTGATTGGACTGGTTTACTTGGAATCTGTGGACTGGAACTGGACTCTGACTTTTGCTTGCTGCACTTGTGAGTCTAACAAGGGAAACTAATCAGGCTTAAGCGGGCACAAGGCCCAGTGGATTGGGATTTGGCAGAACAAGGCACAACCCTCCTCTCTGGGCTAAACAGACCAGGTCTGCATATTATGGGTCAACACAACATGCATTTTGGTCACAAGGGGCCTGTTTAATTAACATTTGAACTTGGCTGCCTTGTTTCCAAAGGCAATTTCCTAGTTGGAGCTCTTCGTACCTTCAAGTCAAGTTTCTCTGAATCATGCGCACACAAAACTTACCAATGGTGCAGTGGTCTCCTTCCCATCCAGGACTGCATTCACACTTGCCATCTTTACACTGGCCATGTTCAGCACAGTGGGAATTACATGTGCGTTCCTCACACGTTGGGCCCACCCAGCCTTCTTCACATTGACATATTCCTCTTGCACAAACGCCGTGGCTGCCACACTCCAGAGTGCAGAGTTCTAGGAGAAAAGCAAAAGAGTAGATCTGGTGAGTCAGGAACCTATAGACTAGCAGGCTAAGGCTATGAATATTTATTCAGAAGGCAGCTCCAGTCTGTTCAATGGGCTTTCTTCGCAAGTGAATATTCAGGGTGTCTCAAGACATGTTTAAACATTTTAATGAACTCCGATTCATATATACCTCCTTGCAGAAAGTCTGCAACATTCAAATATCTAAGGCAAGCCATTGAAGAGATGTGTGGAATTACCCCAGCATACACACTGGTGGATGTCCGGCACAATCCTGCCTCCTCACAGGTAAACATACACATGTGGCTCTGTTTTTCACATAGGGTTCAATACATTTCTCCTAGTCAGCTTGGAGAGGGAGTGTTTTTTGGGATCTGCATTCATCAAATGGGGACCATTCTGGCAGTGTTGCTTTCCTCTTGGCCTGCCCTTTGAAGTGAACTGAGGCATGTTCACCTATTCATGAATAAACACACATTAGGCTCTGTTTCACTTTCCATAGGCTCGACACATTTTCCTTGTCAGCTATCAGCTTGTCAGTTTCAGGACCTGCCAACAAACAGGTTGTGGCACCCACAGTTTGGGAAATACTGCTCTAATCTATTTCACTACCTAACTGGGACTGTTAGGCAATCCTAACCACACTTTCCTGAGAGTAAGCCCCATTGAACAAAATAGGACTTACTTCTGAGTAGACCTGGTCAGGATTATGCCCTGGGTGAATTAACCTAGTTAATGAATTTGCTGGGTCAGACAACTGCTTCAGTATACACCCTATGCAATATCTGTTTGAATTATAGCACAGTGAATTTGACACTATAAAATGTGTGTACATTTTCTTGAGACACCCTCTATTGAGGTTGCAGGCTTGTAATCTTTGGGACCCCAAGTCCCAAAGATTAGGGAGGGCACCAGGATGAGGTCTCTTGTTACCTGGTGTGCTCCCTGGGGCATTTGGTGGGCCATTGTGAGATACAGGAAGCTGGACTAGATGGGCCTATGGCCTGATCCAGTGGGGCTGTTCTTATGTTCTTAAACTACAATTCCCAGGAAGCTTTGCAGGTCTCTTGTTATCTGGTGTGCTCCCTGGGGCATTTGGTGGGCCACTGTGAGATACAGGAAGCTGGACTAGATGGGCCTATGGCCTGATCCAGTGGGGCTGTTCTTATGTTCAAGTCTAAAACAACATACAGCTCTATAGAACTGGCCTGCACACAGTAGTTTCTGTGGTTTAGTATAATCTGAAAAAGCTGGTGTGAGTTGTGGGCTCACACAACCCCCCCCCCTTGCATGCAAGACAGTGAAAGATTTGCTTTAGAACAAAGTATAGTCACAAACTCAGGAAACAGAGGGCTGTATCCTAAAATTGAATGGGAGGGCAGCTCCATCACTGGACATGCTTCTTCAAGCAGGCCACTTGCAAATGAAACCTCCTCTGACAAAGCTTAACTCTCCGCCATCTTAGGATGCAACCCTATGATTTGTTAATGAACGGTAGTTATAACAACTTGTAGACGGGTAGTCAAGTTAGTTGACTTGTTAAAACAATGTTGTCTTGTGTTGTTGGCAGGAGGTCTGGTCTAGAGGGTAGAGCCTCCATTTGCCTGAAGATAACATCCACAAGGTAGCCAGTTCGAGGCCACCGGCACCGTGCGACCTTGAAGCAGCTGACAAGCTGAAGCCGAGCTATTCCATCTGCTCTGTGCGTGGGAGGATGGAGGCCAGAATGTGAAGCCAGATCGGAATGAAACACCTGAATGTAGTGGTTCTTGAAAGAAAGAACCTTCTTTCAATTGTAAAAATCCCTATGGGGATTTAAATAAGCCTGCCTACGTAAACCGCCTTGAATAAAGTCTTGAATAAAGACCAAGAAAGGCGGTATATAAATACCTGTATTATTATTATTATTATTATTATTATTATTATTATTATTATTATTATTATTGTGCAGTTGCATTGCCAGGTCCTGGTGGCACCCAGTAGCACCCACGGTTGGGTGATATCATGGAGGAAGGTGGCACCTCCCAATGCCTGCGCCGTCATCCCCTCCACTGCACATATGTGGCCCTCTCCTCCTAAAATGGCTGCATTTGGTGCTGTATGGGGCTAAGTGAGGGTGGGAGGGCCAATTTAGTGGTGTTTTCTGCATGCCTGAGATGAGCGCTGCCCTCCTCAGTGGAGATGGTGGAAAATATTCTCACCATGGGGATCCATGTACCCCCCCAGGGCCCTGCCTCAGCTACACCATAGGTCTTGTGACCCCCTTAAAGCCAATTTATTTTGGAAACGGCTTTCTGATAATTGTTTTCAATGAAGAGGGCTGTGGTCCAGGAAAGCTGGTGCTGAAATAAAAAGGTTAGAGTTTAAGGGACCACGGGACTCTTGTCATCAGAATAAACCAGGATGTACAGGCTAATTGGGTAAGAGGCACTTTTTCAAGTGGGTGCTCCTCTTTTTAGCAGGGGGAGAGTAACTGGCCCTCCTCACCCCAGCAGTGTCTTTTCTAGTGGCTGTTTCTTTTTGCATCCTTTTAGATTGTGAGCCCTTTTGGGACAGGGAGCCATTAGTTATTTGATTTTTCTCTGTAAACCGCTTTGTGAACTTTCGTTGAAAAGCGGTATATAAATACTGTTAATAATAATAATTAAAAATAATATCAAAGCAGTATCAGACTAGTTTGCTAGAGTGACTTGGGTGGGCCCATAAGCTAATCGGCGAGGACAAAAGTCGATTAATCGAAAATGATACAAATGTCATAAAGAAAATGAGAATACATGACAAGAGTTGCTTCATTGTGTAGTTCAAGTCTATTTCCAATAATTAAACTGAACCTTATTTATTCCGCAGTTAACCTGCTAGACAGTTATTTATGTCAATACCGTCAAGTGCAATCTAAAATAAGAATGTTTGTTTTCATACAGAATGTTAGTTTGCGGAAAACTCTCTCCCTTTTAACAAGTAATGATTGCTTTTTAATCACATTTTTATATTTGCACTGAGAACATAGCAGTTTCACATACAAAATACATTGTTTCTGAAATATTTAAACAACACTCTCGATCAGACGCCTTTTTCTTTCATTCTTTTCTTTTGGAACAGAAGGCACAACCATAATAAAAATCGAAAGAGGGAATGATATAAAAGGTGCTGACAGCCATGTAATTTTATCCCATGCATCATTTTGTTTTTAGGACTCATAAACGGCAACACTTTCTTCCATAAAACCCTCTTATTTATCTGTACAGAAAAATGTATTAATGTTAACAGTCAGTAATCAGATGATGGCAGCACACAATATAAATGCTTCTCCTTTGGCAGGTTGCATTATACAAAGGAACCTGAAGGATATTCACTTGTCCTGAAATTCACACACGCTCACACACACAGGCAGACACTCGCGGCCTCTGCGGGCATCAGAAAAGCCTTGGGACCCGACCAGAGCACAGCTCCAGGATCCGTGGATATGCCCCCCCCTGCATTGCCATGATTCAGTGTGTAGAGCATGAATTAGACCAGACACAGGCCACAGTCCAACTTAGAGCTTACACGGAGGGGATGGTGGAAAAATATCCTATTTCTTTGCTATTTTTGCACTTATGCAATGTCATCCAGGGCAGCTTTTTTTCCAAGTGGTTTGGACTCTTTAACAATCTAACTGGGAGCAGTGGTGTAATGGTACATTTTGAAATTCAGGAGCTTGTCAAGCTACAGCCCAATAACCATACACCCATAGTCATTTCATATTAAGATGCTATTACAAGAAAAAAAATCAACTTTAACAGTCCAATCCATTGCAGGCTGCTACCTCGCGGCACAGCGGCGCTGAAATGGCTACCACTGTATACTGCGGGGCTCGGGAGGCAGCGGAAGTCTCTTCCGGGAAAAGGAACACTGGCTCCCTTACCCCATGTCAGGCTATGCAGCCCCTATAGATGGATCTGCACTAGTAATGCTGTAAAATATAATTGGGATTCACATTGTACAGGTTGGACCTCTGTATCCACGGGGACTCCATTCCTGGACTCCTTCCACAAATATTGAACCTGCAGATATTAGGATCCATGGGAGGGAGCATAAAGAACCTCTGGGCATGACTGAAAGTGTCTTCTGGTCATGTCCAGAAATGTTCTGAGGAATGGGGAGATCTCACACAGCTTCCCTGTGCCTCAGTAGGCCTCTGAGAGCACTTCTGGTTTCCCAAGAAACCAGGTCCTCTGTGGTCCTTCCAGACACTGGTTCAGAATCCGCAGTGGTTCAAAACTGCGGGTTTCAGTCCTGCAGATGAGGAGGACTCCCTGTACGCTTAAATTCTCCTGCACTTGAAAAGAAGAAAAAAAAAATTGTGCACCCAGAAATCTAAATCCATGAGAAGTCTAGGCCACAATCCTCCTTTGTCATTGTAATTTGTCGAGATTCAAGTTAATGACCATGTATTAAGGATGGCACAGGAATAAGGCCTTCCTGCATACCGCACGGATGACTCAAATTTCAATTATTGCTTTTGAAAGGGTAATACTTTGACCTCACAGAATAGCAATTATGTTATTCTCTTTCAGTAATATGTCCTTTGCTATATCCTGAGGGACAATGATTTCATTTTGTATATTAAAAAATTCATAATAAAGTTTTTTACAAAATGACATTAATGCTTCTGAAACTTAACTCTAGCTTGAACATGGGAAGACAGAAAGTACATATTCAGCCGGGGCCATCCCATAATTATCTCACATATGTTCTAAAAACTCTGATTAATTCTAAAACAAACGCTGACTTTGAAAACTTCTCGGCTAGTTTTTTTTCCCCCCTCCCCCCAAAAGAACAAATGAGTTCACCATTCCTGCACTAATTTAAGATGCATTAAAATTTCAGTTTGGATTCTTTATTTTAATTACCTAAGTCAACAAGAAGCCCTCTTTGGTATTTTCCTCATTGAAAGTTTCTACTTCTGCAGTATAAGAAATGCAAAATTAAAGCTAAATATTTCATCATGCAGAGCAATAAGATTTCCACACAAGATGAGCACAACTCCATTGGAACGTCTGCTGAAATACAAGATGTTTATTTTATAAGTGCACAAAATTATAAAATAATGGCTGGAGACAATATCTCTACGCGTTTTCGTGTTTAAATTGAAAACCCTGGGCCACAAACACTTGATAACTTCCAATAATGTATTCATAACTTTTATTCTTACTTTAAAAAATCATGCTTGATGAAAATTTGAAATGTGTGTAGCCAAGCCAGCGTGCTTCAAATGATGTAAGCAGAGAAAGTCAACCTATCTAGGCCTAAGAGCTTCCTTCCCAATTTAGATGCTGTTTTTCCATGATACTGTTGGGAGAGGTCATCCAGTTTTGGAGTGAGGTGCTGATGGTTGGTTGGCAACCTTCAGTCTCGAAAGACTATGGTATAAGCCTACAGCACCCAGTATTCCCAGGCGGTCTCCCATCCAAGTACTAACCAGGCCTGACCCTGCTTAGCTTCTGAGATCAGACGAGATCGGGAGATAGTGTTCAGTATAGGGAGATGGTTGGCAACCTTCAGTCTCGAAAGACTATGGTATAAGCCTACAGCACCCAGTATTCCCAGGCGGTCTCCCATCCAAGTACTAACCAGGCCTGACCCTGCTTAGCTTCTGAGATCAGACGAGATCGGGAGATAGTGTTCAGTATAGGGAGATGGTTGGCAACCTTCAGTCTCGAAAGACTATGGTGTAAGCCTACAGCACCCGGCATTCCCAGGCGGTCTCCCATCCAAGTACTAACCAGGCCTGACCCTGCTTAGCTTCCGAGATCAGACGAGATCAGGCATGTGCAGGGTAACAGGTGCTCTTCCCAATTTAAGCTTCTTATATTAACTGGCAGCCCAATCCTAAACTGCACTGGCACAGTCAGGTTGCAAGGCCTGTGCTGCATCCAGTGCAGCTTAGGAGGATGGCTGGAGGTCTCCTTGGGGCAAGGGGATATATTTCCCCTTACCCTGAGTAACATCCCAGCCACCACTATGGGGCTTCTCAGATCTGAAAGATTTATATAGCTGGTGCAAAACCGAGAAGCCCCATATAGAGCTGCCCTTCCCAAGAGGAGGCTCTAACATCAGGGACTGCAATCCTAGAACACTTATTTGGGAACAACACTTACCCACTGAAATCAGTGGACTTACTTCTGAGTAAACATGCAGAAAACTACACTGTAGGACTCTTACAAAGATTTGAAAGGGACAGACACAATCCACAAGCTAAGAGAAATGACACTCTCAAGGAAAGATGCAAGGAAATTGAAGAGTTAGCAAAGGAAATTGTAGTAGGAAGTCTTTAAGAACATAAGAACAGCCCCACTGGATCAGACCATAGGCCCATCTAGTCCAGCTTCCTGTATCTCACAGCGGTCCACCAAATGCCCCAGGGGGCACACCAGATAACAAGAGACCTGCATCCTGACGCCCTCCCTTGCATCTGGCATTTTGACATAGCCCATTTCTAAAATCAGGAGGTTGCACATACACATCATGGCTTGTAACCCGTAATGGATTTTTCCTCCAGAAACTTGTCCAATCCCCTTTTAAAGGCGTCCAGGCCAGACGCCATCACCACATCCTGTGGCAAGGAGTAACCACACACTGAGTTAAGAAATATTTTCTTTTGTCTGTCCTAACCCTCCCAACACTCAATTTTAGTGGACGTCCCCTAGTTCTGGTGTTATGTGAGAGTGTAAAGAGCATCTTTCTACCCACTTTATCCTTCCCAAGCATAATTTTGTATGTCTCAATCATGTCCCTACTCAGGAGCCTCTTTTCTAGGCTGAAGAGGCCCAAATGCCGTAGCCTTTCCTCAGAAGGAAGGTGCCCTAGCCCAGTAATCATCTTAGTCTCTTTTGTACCTTTAAAGGTTTCTTGAAGGCAGAACTGGAATAGTGAGGAAGGGGTGGAGTGGGGAGGACACTGCTTTGAGCAGGGACAGCTCAGGAAACAACTCAGAATGCCGGTGGGTGGAATGACTCTGCTTGAGAACAGCCTTTCTTCGGCTCTTGGCAATAATTAAACTCTGTGGGTCTCCAGCAAGCATCTTATGTTTTAGCAAGTATACTAAAATTAACCACCATGCTGGTTAGCCTCCAGTTCATCTTTGGGCAAACTGTGGAAACACTTAGGACAACTGTTTTTATCAAAACAACAGTTTTAAAAAGAAAAAAAAAAAAACAACCCTGTAATTTACAACAGGACTTTTCCTGCAGACTGAATGCTACCCATCGCTGTACTTGAAAATAGATTTTGCGCAAGGACTGCAGGGCACAGACTTCTGAAGATGCTTGGGGAATGACTGAGTGAGGCTTCATTTGCTGTAACTGGATTATCTTAATGTCTCTTTTCCTTTTTTTAAAAAAAATACCAATGTTCTTATTTTTCCTAATTCCACTAAAATTGATTGTTTTCAGTGTCAGTCAAAATGACATTGGCATGGAATGAAAAAAAAAAAATCTTCTTTATAACATTGGCACAAATGATGTGGTGTCCACATGTCTGGTCTGACTCTACAGCAGAAACGGCGAAGAGAACCACTGGTTGCAAAACACTGAGCGAGATTTTTAAACGAAGTGCCAAGTAAAAACCAGCGGCAAAAATAAAAAAAGAAATTGAATGTAGATTTTTGTTGTTGTTGTTGTCTTAATGGACATGGCTAGAGGGGGCTGCCAGGACAAGCTTCTGCACTTTAAAATTTGCAGCTTCATCACTAAGTATGAGCCTTGTTTAGCTATCCATGTGCAAAGCAGAAAACACCCAATTCTCCCTCCCTCCTTCCCCTCTCAAACTTTCTGCATTTGAAATGCAAGGAAGGCCACCCCAACTTCTCTGATCTAGTAACGCTACGTATCATGAGGTCAAACAAGGGCTTTAAGAGAAACATTTTGGAATTTAAAAATAACTCCCCCTCCCAAAATGTAACACAACAGAATGCAACAAATCCAGACAAGGTGAGGAACACAGGCTTGCCTTCCACTGGCAGGGACATGACATAAAGCGCTTTCAGAGTAAGTATCTCCAAACATTTCCTGGTCAAGTACTGTCCCTTTCTGTATTTATCTCAATTATTTGGTTTCCATGTAGTACACAAAGCAGCTATAGAACAGTCAGCTGAGATTTATACTCTGGGCTAAGGAGCTGGGCAAAAGTGTTTCCCCAATAATCTGACAAGAGCAGACCGCAGCTTCATTCAGTGTAAATCTTTTTCTGTGACTCATTCTGCAGATAGGCAAATCATATTTAAAAAGGAGCCCATTTTATGCTGGAAACGAATACAGTTGGGAAGATAAAAGTCTTTGGGGAGATATTTGCTCATGGAAGGAAAAGGCCAGAAAGGTTTCCTAAGCAAGTGGTCCAAGCTTGCAAGAATTAACCTTGGTGTTTGGGAAATATGGGGACGGAGAAATAGGGTCAACATTCTATCCCAGAAAAAAGAGGCAGGGAACTTGCCTAATCAGGCAGTGGATTATAATTATTTAACACTATGTATCTATAAACATGCTCACTAAGGGGTTTACATAGGAAAATTAAAAAAAATATGGACCTGTGGTCCCAAATAGCTTCATTATTTGAAAAAGGTTCAAAAGCAGAGGAACAAATTAGGAACCCCTGCTAATTGGGTAAGAGGCACTTTTTCAAGTGGGTGCTCCTCTTTTTTTTTTAGCAGGAAGAGAATAACTGGCCCACCTCACCCCAGCAGTGTCTGTTTTAGTGGCTGTCTGCTGGTATTCTTTTGCATCTTTTTAGATTGTGAGCCCTTTTGGGACAGGGAGCCATTTAGTTATTTGATTTTTTTCTGTAAACCGCTTTGTGAACTTTTAGTTGAAAAGCGGTATATAAATACTGTTAACAACAACAACAACAACAACAACAACAACAACAACAACAACAACAACAACAACAACAACAAAGCTCTGGGGACTTCTCCTACAATCTTATACATTGTATAGGGCAGTGGATTCTTTTTGCAAGGATTCCACAACTCCCCTGGTTAGTTTCTGCGGCTCCCCAGGGAACTACAGTTCACAGTTTAGGAACCACTGAACTAAGGAAAACCAGCACAAATAGTTTTTTGTTGTTGTTTTTTTTGCATTGAAATGTGCCGCAAAACTCAAAGTTTCTACGTGTTACAAAAATCGGCAGTTTTCAACTGACTGGTTGATAATAGCCAAAGGCATCTTGCCAACACTAGGCTTTCACCATGAATGCTACATATGAGTTCTGAATATGAGTAACATGCAAGAGTGTTACAGAGTTTCCATTAGGTAGGGAGTCAGGTGAGGGAGGTTGGACTTTGAAGATCACTGTTGCTTCCTTCCTGCTTCCCAGCCCATCTGTGAGCAAGCCCCATGATGAATGAACAGGTATGGTGATCCAGCCTACATTTTATGTCATCCATTCTTTAGGGTGCATAGTTTGGTATTTCAAACAAACTGCCACTGATGAAGTTAACAACCACCACCATATCCCTTCTGCATTAATTCATGTTCTCAAAAGTTAATTGCAAACTTTGCTGAAGAGCTGGGAGACACTCTGGGCCCAGCAATCACTCAATAGTATTTTTTCTTTTTTTTCCTCCTATACAAATCAATACCAAATGTAGACAAGTTGATTAGAAGAGGGTGCAAAAGCTTTACTGGCAAAAGGCACATGCCAGGCGACAAAGGAACAGGGCTGAAAGTCTCGTTAAAAGCTTGCTTGACTCGAGGCAATTAGAGCGTTTTTATCTGCCTTCCCCCCATAATGAAATCAGGAAGAGTCTTTTCTAATTAAAGAGAGTCAATATAGGAATTATTTTCCATTTTAAAGTACAGAGGAGTCTTCTCAAACCAAGTTCAGTAAGGTAGATCACTCTCCTAACATACAAACATCATGGCAGTCAATGACTTGCAGGCTGGCACCAGTCTGCAGACCACCACTTTGAGTAGCATTGGTTTAGACCAGTGGTTCTCAAACATATTAGCACCAGGTCCCAGTTTTTGGAATGACAATCTGTTGGGACCAACCGGAAGTGATGTCATTAACCAGGAAGTGATGTCATGGCCAGAAGTGACATCGTCAAGTTAGGCTTAAAACCTAAGCTGCAGTCAGACAAAGGTCCCATCACACAGTGCTCTTGTGCTGCTATTTGGCATAGCTCAGAATTCAAACATTCCAGCTCAGATGTCAAAGAGGAATGCAGACTTGGATCCTTCTCCAGCCACACAGCCCTCCCCCCTTATCAGCATCCCATATCCCCACCTATTCAGGACAAAGCAGCATGCTTCTCCCCACCACGCCTCTCTCCTACCCTGCCCACCAGCTCTGTATCCTGTACTTTCAATGGCACTGAGCAAGGTGCTATGTGACCCAGCTGAAATTGGCTCATGACCCACCTTGTGGGTCCTGACCCACAGTTTGAGAAACACTGCTTTAGAAAATATTACAACTGGTACAAAGGTGTGGGTCAGCATGGCTGAATACAAAGCCCAGCATTCTAAGTTCAAAACTTTGCGGAAAATTACAGACCTGGCAAGGTATAGGAGCTGTATTGAGGTTTGGAGACAGGTTTAAAAACCTACTAGGGAACAAAGCAAACTGTGATGAAATCACTAATTCTCACTGTAATGCTCTTCATAGGATATTTGTGAAGACACAAAACATCTCTGAAGCCTGTGAATAAAATCATTGAACTGTCCCCATATTATCCTACTCTGCATTTCTTCTCCTCCCTTCCTTCCTTCTGAAATCCTTTGTTCCATCCATCCTAAAGAGGATGTTTCTACAAGTCTAGAACTATCAGTATTTTGTGTTTTCATACCAGAGATGAATATGTTTTCTCCATAGACTGAAGATTGTTTATGGTGACAAAACTTGATATTGCGCATGATACATAGTTTCTATCGGTTTTTCATCCTGCACATCAACATGATAATAGTTTATATTGAGTTTTTTTTCCTGCCCAAGTCCAATCTAGTCAGTTTGAGTACGATCCATTAAATGTCAATCCTACCTGTTGAGCAGTCAGAGCCTGTCCACTTGGGGTCACAGTTACACACACCAGCGTCCAGCAGAAAGGTGCCATGCCCAGAGCATTGTTCTTGGCAGACAGGAAGTGATGTCTCACAGTTGACTCCTCCCCATCCCATGGAACAATGGCATTCACCTTGAACACAGACGCCATGGCTGGAACACATCGGATCTAAACAGTCCTCTGGACAACAAGGACGGGAGAGAGAGAGAAAAAAAGTAAACATTCAAAGCTGAAAACTTGATAAATAAAACAGACACTTTTGCATTCATTTCTTTATGTATTTGTATTCATTTCACTGCAATCTTATTCATGCTTTACCTGAGAGTAAACTCCATTAAAGAGAATTCTACGTATTCTACTAAGTAACTACTTCTAAGTAAGCATGTGCTGTTAATGGGGTTAGTTTTATCAGGCAACAGGTCCATTCAAACAACAAATCAAACTGTTCATTCAGTCTCATAGGGGCTGGCTGGGGTGTTAGTTGGGTTAAGGGGAAATATATCCCCTTACCCCGAGGAGACTGCCAGCAGCCTGCTAACCTGTGCTGGCACAGGTTAGGATTGGACTATGACTAATCGGCATCACCTGGCAGGACAAAGTTCCAAACAACACAGTCCTGCAACGAGTTGGAATCCCTAGCATGTATGCACTGCTGAAACAGAGATGCCTGCGTTGGCTCGGTCATGTCGTGAGAATGGATGATGGCCGGATCCCAAAGGATCACCTCTATGGAGAACTCGTGCAAGGAAAGCGCCCTACAGATAGACCACAGCTGCGATACAAGGACATCTGCAAGAGGGATCTGAAGGCCTTAGGAGTGGACCTCAACAGGTGGGAAACCCTGGCCTCTGAGCGGCCCGCTTGGAGGCAGGCTGTGCAGCATGGCCTTTCCCAGTTTGAAGAGACACTTGGCCAACAGTCTGAGGCTAAGAGGCAAAGAAGGAAGGCCCATAGCCAGGGAGACAGACCAGGGACAGACTGCACTTGCTCCCGGTGTGGAAGGGACTGTCACTCCCGAATTGGCCTTTTCAGCCACACTAGACGCTGTTCCAGAACCACCATTCAGAGAGCGATACCACAGTCTTTCCAGACTGAAGGCTGCCAACAACAATGACTAACTCACTGATTCTGTTTGGTCCATACGCGTGTGTGTATGTTCGTGTGATAATCAATATCTGCATACATGATGCTTTACCCAGAATGAGAGGACAGCAGGCCATGCCCAATCCAGACAGACACATGGGAAAAGCAGGAAAGGGAGAGACATGAAACTATATTCAGTCCATGCTGGGGGGAGGGAGGAAGCAAAGCAGCGCAAAATATGGGCTTCTGAAAGGAGACTATTCTTTTGAATTTTCATTGGTAAACACACAAGGTCTGATCTGGACCACAACAGAGCAAAGTGCAGCAATTTTCTACTTCCCTGCTGTAGTCCCAGTGTAGATCAGGCCCCCCAGGTGCCTGCTGTTTGCAAAAGAAAACAGCCCTGGCGGACTTGCAATTATGTCATTACTGCCTAGTTTGGCCGCAAGACAAACATTTACTTTGGCTAATTACAGTGCTCTTATCACTCAGCGTCCATCCAAATTGATGCAAGTATTACTTTCACTTGCACACACATTCAAATCTCTTCATGTTATTCATATACAGCAGTGGTTCCCAAACTGGTGGGCCATGACCCACCAGGGGAACAGGAAGAACACCATTCTCCCTTAAGGAGAGTGGCCAAGAAATGACTGTGGTTGTGATTGTGACACCACAGTGATTGTGCCACCACCATGAAGAAGGGGCTTTTCACTGTACCTGGGGGTAGCTTTTCAATGTATCTGGCTTGTAAATGTACCTGGGGGTAGCTCTGGCCATCTGGAGGGCACAGGGGGCTTGCTGCCCCTTCTATGAGACTTCTCGCTGCTGAAAAAAGTTTGTGAGCACAAACTCAGAAGTGGGTCGCAACAGGAGATACGAGCCTTTCTCAATAGCGGAGAGGCCTGCAAAGGGGGGGAGAACCCCCTGCACCCTCCAGATGGCTGGAACAATCCCCCAGGTACATTTAAAAGTCTCTTCTTCACAGCAGCAGTGTGATCGCTGTGGTGCTGTCACCCCCCCTCCCCCAGCAAACATTTACCAGATTCCTAACTCCCCTGTAGGAGTTTGGGAACCACTGATGTATGGTATTCATATATAACATAAACCTAACATTGGCATTCTCCAACATTTAGAAAACATTAAACACATTTTGAGATTGAGACTTGGCCCATAAACCTTATTTCAGCAATTCACAAGCTTTGACCTGTTTTCCGTAAACTCTTGTGAACGGGGAGATTTTTATTTACCATGAATCCCCCTTCAGTGGTCTCCATGTCCGGATTAGTCCTTACAAGTGGGTAGCTCCTCCCTCTCAGGTAGGCAGGCCAGAGTCTTTTGGTCATCCTGAGGGGAGGGACTGCCTGGACTCCCCAGACTGGCCTAGCCTTTTGGCGAAGCAGGACAGAGCTGGGTTCAGCTCTGCTGAACCACCCCCCCCCCCCACTGGAGAAGCTATTTTCTTCATCTTTTTACCTTTCCCCTAACTCTCCAGCCTTCCAGCAGGCAAGAGGAGGCTCCTGCTCTAGAACAAAGCAGTGAACCTGTTTTGAATTTCAATACTGGCTCTCAGAGAGAACTCTCAGAGTTCCCTTTCTTTTAGCAGAGCAAAACAGCAACTCTGCTCTTGAATTTCGCGCCTTTCCGAATCTTCAAAGTCCAACCTCCCTCGCCTGAGTCCCTACCTAATGGTAACTCTGTAGCACTCTTGCATGTTACTCATATTCAGAACTCATATATAGCATTCATGGTGAAACCCTAGTGTTGGCAAGATGCCTTTAGCTATTATCAACCAGTCAGTTGAAAACTGCCGATTTTTGTAACACGTAGAAACTTTTACCTGCCACCATAAAGGCAAATGAAATGTGTAACTCGTTCTAAGAGTTTTGCGGCACATTTCAATGCAAAACAACAACAACAAAAAAACTATTTGTGCTGGTTTTCCTTAGTTCAGTGGTTCCTAAACTGTGAGCTGTAGTTCCCTGGGGAGCCACAGAAACTAGCCAGGGGAGTTGTGGAATCCTTGCAAAAAACCCACTGCCCTATACAATGTATAGGATTGTAGGAGAAGTCCCCAGAGCTTTGTTGTTGTTGTTGTTGTTGTTGTTGTTGTTGTTGTTAACAGTATTTATATACCGCTTTTCAACTAAAAGTTCACAAAGCGGTTTATAGAGAAAAATCAAATAACTAAATGGCTCCCTGTCCCAAAAGGTCATGGAGATCCCACTGGAGAAATCTGTTTTCCCCAGCTCAACAACACGTAAAACTTTCCCTCCAAGCTCTAAGAGCCCAGGCAACAATCATCTTCTTATGTCCCACATAAATAATGTTTGCTGCAACCAACCAGTTCATAAGATAATAATTGCTTTTACATTTATCACATGCATGAAGCCCAATCAAATTACTCCTAAAAATCTTTTTTTATTCATCATAGTTTTGTTGTTGGCATCCTTCAGTCTCGGAAGACCATGGTATCGCACTCTGAATAGTGTTCTGGAACAGTGTCCTCTCCAGTGCGCGAAGCCTGGGTAAAGTAGGTATGGAGGATAGACTGTTACCCATGCAGCAAATCCCCCCTCTCCACGTCACTGAAATGGTCCAATGGAAAGGCAGAAGCCAATACGGTTGGTTCCAGCAACGTCGCAGGAGTTGCCAGAATGTGACTGTGTTCAGCCATGAACTGCCTCAGGGACTCCGGCTCCGGATTTTGCCTCGAGGTTGACTCCTGAAGCCTTTTCCATAACTGGATGTAGCCACAAGGCAGTGGAGGTTCGGGATCAGAGTTTTCCTTCTCTCAGATGAGCTGCCTTCCCAGGCTGACGAGTCCCATCTACCCGGTGGCTGTTTAGTCGCCTCTTACGACAAGTACAGCCAAACTGAGGGCCTATTCTTATCCCCAGCCCTCTAAACATCTCAGTATCTCCTAGCTTCCAAGAAAGAGCACCCCTCCATACGCAAAAGTCAGCACCTGTGAAATTCAACACCAGAGTTTACTTTATAGATTCCATACAGCTTCCCAGCTTCATATACCACTTATAGATCTGTTTATATGGAGTTTCCTTCAGGGGAAGACATTAAGTGAATTTATCAGCTATTTCTAATACCCTTCTCCAATCTCCTGTCAATAAGACGTGTCCAATTGATCTCCGCAAACATCGCAGCTGTAATCTCCCTGTTACAGAGCAGTAGTCTTTGACATTACAAATAGGGCTGCCAACTTTGACTGAAACTATTTCTGGAGAGTCCCCCCCTCCCCCAAAACTTGATGTCATGTCATTTAGCCAGGGAGGCCTTGTTAAAATTTCCAGAATCCTGGAGGGGTTCAGCAGCCTTAATTACGAATAAGATTCCTCCTTCTGAGCAGTATAAAATATTGCCAAGAAAACCAGGGATGTTTCAGCGTTTCTCAAACTGTGGGTCACAACCCACTCAGTGGGTTGCGGCCCCATATCCGGTGTGGTCCTGGGTTGGGTCCTCTCTCCCACCTTTGTGTCTGGTTGGTTCCAAACTGGAGCCCACTGGATGCAACTGGAGGCCGCACTGGGCCTCCGCAGGCCTCCAGAAGTAGCGGGAAAGTCATATCTGGTTTCCTTTGAGGTTCATGAAAGTGACTTCTGGTTGCGTAAAATCGTAAAGTGCAGGGGCGTAAAAATTGTTATAGGCGCGTAAAATCATAAGTGCAGGCCCCCAACCACTAGTATAAGCAGCCCCTCCCTCTGCTGCCTAAATGGTTCTGAGGGTGAGTAGTGCGGGAGCTGCATACAATGGTGGTTGGAAGCCTGCACTTATGATTTTGCATCCCTCTAGCTACACTACTGCTGAGGCCTGCGGAGGTCCGGTACTGGAGAAGGAGGTGGGTTGTGGTGTCCTCTGCTGTAGGTTGTGGCAGGGGGAAGTTTGAGAACCCCTAAATTTGCAGGGCAGCAGCTTCTTGACAACTTAGAAAAAAAAAATGGCACTTTGGAGAAAGGAATTCAGAGAAAGATTAAACGTCACAAACCTTCTTCGCAGATCTCTCCTTTGTACCCTGGGATGCAGATGCAAATCCCGGTGATACAAGTGCCATGGCCAAAGCAGGTGGGGTCAATGCACTGCTCTTCTGGGACATCACACTCTGGCCCTTTCCATCCGTTGCGACACACACAGTGGCCCTTTTCGTATTCCCCATTGCCACTGCACAACACCGGGCAGGAATCTGGAAGAAAAAAAAAAATGCACACAGTGCAGAGTTTGTGGTTGGTAAGAGAGTGCCAAAGTCTCTGTCTAGACTTCTGTGCCTGCCTTTGCCATGACATTCAACTCTCACTCACTCACTGTTATCTATCCTCTGCACCTCGCTCAAGCTCCCATATTTTCTCCTGCCTGATATCTTGCTCTTTCTTACTGCAGCTCTAAGGCAACTACTTTTCATGGGCAGTTAACAAAAATTTGGATTGGCCTTTTCAGCCACACTAGACGCTGTGCCAGAACCACCTTTCAGAGCGCGATACCATAGTCTTTCGAGACTGAAGGTTGCCAATACATACTTAACAAAAATTTAGGTCCCTTCCTGATTTTTTTTTTTTTTTCCTGATCAATATGCATGGTGAGATCAGATGCATTGTGGAAGCTTTGCTTGGGTGCATCTACACTGTTTGGAATTTTCTCTGCAACCAAGAGGTCATATTTGTAAGCAGCTAGGAACCTCAAGACACGGGTTTACACAGCTGCAGCTTCCAGTTGCCGAGAGCAGTCTCCACAGGGGCACACACAATCTGATTCTGCACTTTGTATGTACATCACGCAACACATCTGCCATGAGCTGGGTCTGCCTTGTCTCTTGCTCTGACCACCGCAACCTCCTCCTTACTGGTTTTACTTTGGCACATCTTATTTCCATCACCTTCACTGAGTGCTCTGCTGCTAAGGTCATTCATCTCACTTATTGCACTAAACACACCACGATCTTCCTTAAATCTCTCCTCTGCCTTCTTGTCTGCTCCTGGATGAAGTCCAAGCTTCTCAACCTGCCCTCGGCCTTGTAGCCTTCCCTAGTTCTCAGCTCCCTTATCCTGCTACACTTCCACCAATAGTCCTGGATCTTACAACTCTATCACTAAGAGATAGTGGCCACTAAGAGGCGGCGGCCAGGAAGAGGGCCTTCTCGGTGGTGGCCCCCGAACTGTGGAATACCCTCCCCTTAGAACTGAGAACTGCTCCCTCGTTGCTAACATTTCGGCATGGACTGAAGACCTTTTTATTTCAAAAAGCTTTTAATTGTTGACAGGCTGGCTGGTGTTCTTGCTTCTTATATGAAAATCCACAGGGTTTGTTTGTTTTTAAATTTTTTTAAATTATTGTAAATGGTTTTTAATGATTGTTTTTAATGTTGTATTTTTAAAGTGTTTGTAAGCCGCCTTGTGTGCCCGTTGTCAACCATCCGAGGGTATCCCTCTCCCTTACATGGCCCTATCCATTCTCCCTTGTTAGAGAAAAGACTTCTGGAACACCTCGCATCCATCTCACTTATTGCACTAAACACACCTGTGATGGTTTCAACAGGTGCTTATGGTAAGCTGCTCTGAATCTTGAAGAAGTGTGGAAAACACATTTTTCCTCCCTCCCACCCTCCATTCTGCCATCTCACCCTCCATCCATCCTTTCATTCACCCAGTCATCCACCCGTCCCTCCCTCCCTCCAGCCGTCCATCCATGCATCCATCCACTCCCCTTTTCTCCTGGGTACTAGCTGATGTGCCACTATCCCTTCCCTACTGCTGTCCATCACAATTGTTCAAGGAACATTCAAAACCAACTGCTCTTCTGAAAGAGAAAGACTGACTTACCGCGTGCACAATCCGGACCCAGGAAGCCCGGGAAACAATGGCAGTGTCCAGAGATGCATTCGCCATTCCCGTTGCAGTTGGTGGAGCAGTCATCCATGACTTCTGTGTGTGCAAAGAGAGGAAGCAAAGAAAGCAGATGATAAATAAAGAAGTAAGTAAGTAACCACTTCAGAACGGAGAGACCCATGTTCAGCGCAATCACGTACAAGAGGATTGCTCAGACTTCAGAGGAGAGCAGCGGCAGAACAAATCAACACTCATGGCATTTGCAGGCAGCCTGGAATCAAATATCTGTTCAATTATACCTATTAAACTCATCCCCCAAACGGTCAGAACAACAAGTGGTGCTTTACCCCACAGCAGACTACAACGGAAAAGTGTTTACATCTGGCACTCCAATTAAATTTGCCACCGCACAAGAGCTTCTCAAGTGCTTAGGTATTTGTGGAGCAAATCCTCATTGGACTCCACATTTCCCCTCATTGCTCTTTTCTGAAGCCATCATTAGGGATATGTTTGATGGGAGATTCTTGTCACAACTCCGGGATTCGTTCCGGAGTGCGGGGATCACTTGTGTGTGTCAAGAGCTTCATCAGCCATGCAGGCCTCCTAGTTTCCAGCCCTTTCTAACACAGACAGATAGAGAACAATTCCATTCCCATTATGATCTTATTGTCTTGATGGTGCCAGCCGTATTTACATGACGGAATGAAGCCAAATGGTGTCCATTAGTTTGTTGTTTATGTATTCCAGACATCAATAATGTTGTCAGCTCAGTTATGGACGCAATTTTCTGGTGCTCTGATAGCGCTCTCTCTCTCTCTCTCTCTCTCTCTCACTCACTCACTCACACACACACTTCAGTCCTGACAAAGGCCTCTTACTGAATTTTTAAGAGCCTTTGCAAAAATATGCACAATTTTATACATTTGGCTAATCCGTGCATTCCCTTGCACCCAGATGCATGTCCATCAGACTGCCCTTCTCAACCCCTGTGGAGGTAAAGACAGCAGCAGGGGTGGGACACAGAATGGAGGCCCACACTCACTGGAAACTCAACTGCCTACACAATACCCAGTAGTAGTGATAGCCTTAGGGAATGGGTGACTCAGGGGTGAGTTTTGTCACAGAGTCCACCACACCTGGGTACACCAGCATTGTGAGGAGGATTCCAATTTTTTTTGAGGGGTGGGACGTGGGACAGGACCGGACAATTGTGTCAGTTTCCACTTGTATTTATGGACGTGCAAAATGTACATGCCATATATAAGTGTTGGAATCCAAGTGCTCCTGCATGGAAATTGCTAAGCAAGTGAAAACTCCCACACGCAATTTCAGTGTGTCATAATTTCAATAAGAACTCCCCCCACCACCACCATGCAGCTCATCCTGGGACCACTTGCTGAGAGCTTGCTGATCTTCTCCCAAAATTTCTATGTCCCCCAGTGACTTTTCATCTCCTGTCCGAGATACATCATGACACCAGTCAGGTTAATAAAATCTGACTCAATCTGAACGGTTTGGGGATACAGTGTAGCTCACTGGTAGAACACACGGTTCATATGCAGAGGGTCCTAGGTTCAATCCTGAGCAACTGCAGGTAATAGTAAGGAAGACACTTGTCAGAGTGAACATCACATGAGAGCCAGGGTGGTGCAGTGGTTTGGGAGGTGGACTTAGACCTGGACGATCCAGGTTCAGATCTCCCCTCAGCCACAAAGCTTCCTGGGTGACCTTGGGCCAGTCACTTTCTCTCAGCCTCACCTACCTCACAGGGTTGTTGTGAGGACAAGAAGGAGGGGAGCAGCAGCTGCGCAAACTGCTCTGAGCTCTTTGGAGGAAGGGCGGTATAAAAATGTGAATAAATAAATAAATAAAATAAACAAACAACAAGCAGTCGGGCAGCCCAATCCTGACTTCCTTGCCGCCGGGCGCAGTGCCACCAAAAGGGCTACCATTGCATCCATAGGCCCGTGGAGGATGCTGGAGGTCTCCTTGGGGGAAGGGGATGTTCGTTCCCTTCCCCTGAGTAAAGGCACAGGCCCTGCAATGCGGTTACTTGAGTCTGCGACGGCTATTTGCCAGCACAGTCCGGAGACACTTCATTCTGGGCTTTTCAGCCTGACATGGAGGATAGGATTCGGAGGAGGAGGCCTCCGGCGGTCCCATTCCCCGCGGTCCCACCCCCCTGCTGGGCCGGTCCCACCCTTCCCCTGCCCCAGAATGCCTCCCCCACCCTGAAAAACCACACCGCCACAAAACCGCCACAGCGGTTTTAATTACCTCAGAAGATGTGCGGTGTCCTCTTGTCGATACTAAGGCCCAGCGCCAACTGGCGCTGGCCCAGCAAAAGCAGTCTCTACTCTAAAGATGCTGTAAACGTGCTTTATAATAGGTTTGCAACCTTCAGTCTCACAAGACTATGGTATAAGCCTACAGTACCCGATATTCCCAGGCGGTCTCCTATCCAAGTACTAACCAGGCCTGACCCTGCTTAGCTTCCCAGATCATGGTATAAGCCTACAGCACCCGGTATTCCCAGGCGGTCTCCCATCCAAGTACTAACCAGGCCTGACCCTGCTTAGCTTCCAAGATCATGGTATAAGCCTACAGCACCCGGTATTCCCAGGCGGTCTCCCATCCAAGTACTAACCAGGCCTGACCCTGCTTAGCTTCCCAGATCATGGTATAAGCCTACAGCACCCGGTATTCCCAGGCGGTCTCCCATCCAAGTACTAACCAGGCCTGACCCTGCTTAGCTTCCCAGATCATGGTATAAGCCTACAGCACCTGGTATTCCCAGGCGGTCTCCCATCCAAGTACCAACCAGGCCTGCTTAGCTTCTGAGATCATGGTATAAGCCTACAGCACCCGGTATTCCCAGGCGGTCTCCCATCCAAGTACTAACCAGGCCTGACCCTGCTTAGCTTCTGAGATCATGGTATAAGCCTACAGTACCCGGCATTCCCAGGCGGTCTCCCATCCAAGTACTAACCAGGCCTGACCCTGCTTAGCTTCCCAGATCATGGTATAAGCCTACAGCACCCGGTATTCCCAGGCGGTCTCCCATCCAAGTACTAACCAGGCCTGACTCTGCTTAGCTTCCGAGATCAGACAAGATCGGACATGTGCAGGGAACGTGCTTTATGGCCTGTTTACACCGAGCACCGCAGCTGGAGCTCATCACCGGCTCTAAGGGCCCATAGGATTGGGCCCTACTCCGTAAAAGCCAACTTCCCACCCACCGAACCCACTGGCCCTTAAGCTCTCCCCACTACTCAGGTAGAGGAAAGGGACGAACAAATGGAGCCTACCAATTGCAGTGGTCAACATGAGCACTTGTTCCATTTTCTTGCCGTCGTTGTAAAAGGCCATGTGCCATGCGCCATGGTCCATATATTCTATGAAGCCCGTTTCTTGCATGGATGTTAAGATCAGGTTCCTGGGGCCATGCTGAGACTCTTCCGGGTGCTTTGGCTCCTTACTGATTAACTGCTTCCCATCCATCAGTTTTACAAAGTCAAACTGCAAAGACAATGGCAAAATAAAGAAATAATCCAGCCAAGTTTTTGTCCCTATCTTCAAATGCAGGCTTCTTAACCTTTCCAACCCTTCAGAGTTAGTTCTGGCCAATACGTTTAAGAACTTTGCAGTGTATCCTGTTTTCCTTCCCAGACAGCTAGAAGAATGATGAGGTCTTAGCAGCTGAAAACATGGGACCTACAGTTTATCTCCCATCCAACAGTGCTGACGATAGCATGCTGAAATGGTTAGTGCCCTCCTCTATTTAGGATGCTATGTTCAAATGTATGTTGCTTCCTTATACAGAATGAAACCATTGGTTTATCTATCCTAGATTTGTCTTCTCTGAACTTCTCCAAACTCTCAAGCAGACAAAACTCTTTCCTGACATTGGTCTCTGATATCCTGTTAATGGCTGATTTTTGGACTTGACCCTGAAACCTTCTCATGCGGTGCCTATTCTCTGCCATTGCGATATGGCCTTCTCTTTAAAGACAGGACTGTGTTAGTTCACACACAACTCCCCTGGCACCTGTCTCTGTGTGATGACCAACTGAGAAGTTTCCCTTGAAGCCTGACTTCATTGGCTAAGTGTAATTATCTACATTTCAAACAGTAACTTGATAGCCTGTTTAAGCACTTGTTCAGGCTGTTGTAATTACATCTGTACCTTGACTCCAACAAGGCACTGCATTTATAGAAAGAAAGAAAGAAAGAAAGAAAGAAAGAAAGAAAGAAAGAAAGAAAGAAAGAAAGAAAGAAAGAAAGAAAGAAAGAAAGAAAGAAAGAAAGAAAGAAAGAAAGAAAGAAAGAAAGAAAGAAAGGGTTAATACTGACCAGTCAATTCAATAGTGCAGTGTTTCTCAAACTGTGGGTCAGAACCCACTAGGGGAACAATCCTAAACAACTTTCCAGCACTGGCATAGCTGGGGGAGGCAGTCATGCAGGCTTCCTCAAAGTAAGGCAAATGTTTGTTCCCTTACCTCAGATTTGCATTGCCCTTATGTCAGTACTGGAAAGTTGGTTAGGATTGTGCCCTAAGTGGGTCACAAGCCAATCTCAGGTGGGCCCCCATTCATTTCAATATTTTATTTTTAATGTTAGACTTGATGCTCCCACGGGATGCGACTGCATTTGGCGAAATGTGACAGATCTGTACTTTAAACGGGCTACTATGTATATGCTTTTAACAACAATAGCCAACTGGGCTTACTCCTGGGTAGGTTTGGACAGGATCGCAGCCTCAGATGGTTAAAAATTCCCCAGCTTGATGATGTCATTTCTGGCCACAGCATCACTTCCAGATTAATGACATCACTTCTGGGAGGTCCCAACAGATTGTCATTCTAAAAAGTGGGTCCCAGTTCTAAGGAGTTTGAAAACCACTGCAATAGTGCATTCAGATCTATTACTGTTGCAGAAAGCATCATTCACTATTATTATTTTTAAGTACCTGTGTATGAGTGGGGGGGATATTGCGTCTCCCATATATCCCCAGCAGAGAGTCCTTTGCCAGCGAGACGTTAAATTTCAGGTAAATGGGGTGATGGATCATAATCTGGAAACGCCAGAAGAGTCCTGGTGGAATCGTCTGCATCACCTGCTCTCCAATTTCAACTTCTCCCGTGTCTATTGCCTGTCCTTTCTGAAACACTATTTCTCCAGAAACAAAGAAAAAAGCCTGCAATCATTTCAGAGGCACACGCAGAAAAATCTAAGATTAATAATTTAATAATAATAATAATAATAATAATAATAATAATAATAATAATAATAATAATAATAATAATAATAAAAAACAACTTTATTTATATCCCGCCCTTCTCCCCGAAGGGACCCAGGGCAGCTTACAACATATTAAAAACAGATTAAAAACATAATTTAACCGCAAATAAAAACATATTAAAACACATTAACAGATACCCATAAAAACAGTAGTCAGATAAAAAGTCAGATAAAAAGAGCAAAACGCAGCAAATCATAGAGGAATCAGGCCTGTAAAAATGCTAAAAGATATAGAAAAGATGTTAAAAAATACCATGAACTCAGAAGGCTTGTTTAAACAAAAAGGTCTTCAGGCCTCGCCGAAAAGTCTCAAGACAGGGAGCCATTCTTAAGTCAAGGGGAAGGGAGTTCCATAGCGTTGGTGCCACTACTGAGAAGGCCCTATTTCTTGCCGCCACCCCACATACCTCCTTAGGCAGCGGCACTTGTAAAAAGGCCTTCTCTGATGACCTAAGAGGTCGAGCCGGATTGTACGGGAGTAGGCGATCTCTAAGATACCCTGGCCCAGAGCAGTATAGGGCTTTAAAGGTCAAAACCAGCACCTTGAATTGGGTCCGGAAACGAATGGGCAGCTAATGCAGGCCCCGGAGAAGCGGGCTGACAGAGTCAAACCACCTAGCTCCAGTGACCACACGGGCTGCCGCATTCTGCACTAATTGCAGTTTCCGAAACGTCTTCAGGGGCAGCCCCACATAGAGCGCGTTACAGTAATCTAACCTCGATGTCACTGTGGCATGGATCACCGTGGCCAGGTCTGCACGATCCAAATACAAATTACAGGCATGTGTCACTCTCTAAATAAAGCGCTTCTTGAGAGGGATCACCTCCCTGTTGTGAGACCTGGCCCCAAGTGTTAACTCTGCCAGAGTGGTGTCCCAATCACTGGGCAGTCAGGTTGTCATTCTGCTGTCCCTCTATCATGGAAGAAATACCCCACGATTCCATCCTTAACCCTATCCCACTAGCCCTTGGAGAAGTGGTAAGAGGAAATCCTGACCTGTGGCTATTAGATAACCCTGTGTCCGTGTGTTCTTTGAGGTGTGGTATAGGATGGGATGCCCACTGGTCCTCCACTATGCCACCACCATCACTTTCAAAGCATGACGTTTGCCCCCCTTTTCCACAGATCCAATTAAGCCATACAAAAATAACCCACTGGAGATGTGCTTGACGCCTCAGTTTCAAAGACTTTCTCAATGTTGTCTTAAGGCCTGTGGTGTTGCTGGGGGGTGGGTGGGAGGTGTGGGATGCACTGGGTGACATGCACAGCAGGTGTGATACCACTGCTCGCCATCATTTTTAAAATCTTGATTTTTTTTAACAATACCATGATGTCATACATCAGTCAATGTATAATTTCATGCCAAATGCAATGAAAGAAACTGGGTTGGAATATCTCCATTCTATCAAAAGGTATATCCAAAAAACCAGTGGGGTGGGACAATGGTGCATCACATGCCCACCGCCAGGGCATCGCCCCACCCACTACATGGGAAGAAGTCCATCATGGGGGTGGCGCACTACCCACCAGAAGGAGAAGTAAAATGGGGACAGAGATTTTTGCTGATATTGACATGCAGTAAGTAGAGTCAATTACATTGCTTTCTTGCAACAACTCTGGAGGCCAAGGACACAATGTGTTTAAAGGGAATGGCAGCATCGGTCAGCACTGATAGCCTTTAAATGAGATTGTAACTGCCTTGCTTTTTTAAAAATATGCTTAAAAGAGCTGCCGTTCTGTGGGGAGACGGAAAAATATATTGTCGTATCAAATGATATTATTCAAGTATGACATGATGCTGTTATGGAAGTGACACATTTTCGGCAGTGCTGTCCATCATCCACCCTCTTCTGGTAAGTCCTACGGCTCTAGAATTTCAAAGTACACATGGCATCCCTTAGTATCTCAATGGACTGGTTGAAGGCATTCCTAAACCAGCTCCAAATAATTCTATTATCGCACCCAAGATCAAGTGGAATACCATCATATGCCACACAGTGGGTAAAAAAAAATAATCAATGGGTTTTGGGGCCTTGTAATCCTCTGGAGGGAGGGGAGATTTCAGTATCTGTGGGTCCCCAAACCCGCAGGTCAAGACCCACATGGACGTCTGGAGGCCTTAAAAGATCACTTCTGATTTTGCAGAAAAACTCGAAGTGATGTTTAAGGCTTTTAAAGGCCTTCAGAGAGCCAAGGAGGGCTTCCCGGCCCTCCAAATGTATTTTAAGGCCTTAAAACGTCATTTCCAAAAGTGACTGTCAGAAAAAAGGGACCTTCTGAGTGACCAAAGAAGTGGCCTTTAAGGACTCTGGAAGATCCATGTGGGTCTGACTTGCGGGTTCAGGGACCCACGCATACTGAAATCCTGGGGTCCTGAATACAGTGGGCGCACTGTAAATTAAGAAATTATGACTGCTATCCTATACATGTTTATTTGGAATTAGGTCCCTTAAGAGCCCAATCTCATTCTTGCCCCTCCTGCTGGTGCAACTGTACCAAAAATGGGCATGCTGTATTTAGTGAGGGAAGACTGGGAGGCTTCAGCAGGGAAAAGGAATGTAAATGCCCTTACACCTGTGTGCTGCTCTGCTATGGATCTCTTCAGACCTGAGCTAGTGATAGTCGCTAGTGGAAGTCCAGGAGAGAAGGGAAGAAAAGAGGAATAAGATGTAGCGTGCGCCACTGCCACTGCATCCACCCCCCTCTTGCATCCTCCCTGCCCCGTTACACTCCCTCTCTGCCCGGTTTCATCCTTCCCTGCCCTCCCCCTCCTGCCACTCCAGCTGGCTTACCTGCTCTGACAGGTGAGCCAATGACAGGTGTGGGAAGGCTCCAGCTTCTCCACTGGCATTCCCCCAACACACTATCTATCTATCTCTCTGTCTATCTATTTTCCACATTTTTATGCCGCCCTTTCTCCAAAGAGCTCAGGGTGGTGTACACAGCCTCCTTTTGTCCTCACAACAACCCTGTGAGGTAGGTGAGGCTGAGAGAAAGTGACTGGCCCAAGGTCACCGAGGAAGCTTTGTGGCTGAGGGGGGATTTGAACCTGGATCTTGCAGGTTGAAGTCCACCTCCCAAACCACTATACCACCCTGGCTCTCACCCTGGCTATTCAGTCTGCTGCCACAAAGCACCATACAGTGTTTTTTTTCCCCAGTTGCCACCAGTGGAATGTGCATTCTGCTGGTGGCTCCAGCCCATACGATCGGGCTGTAACACAACGAGACTTGCTTCTGAGTCAAACCCATACAAACTGGGCAAGAAATTTAATGATATTACTACTTATCTGAAAGATTAATATTAGCTGGAAAGAAAAATCCGGAAGTTCAATTAATGCTTGCTTATGATTTAAACCCAGCAATGAAAAGCCTTAAACTTGATTACGATGCCAGATTTCCTTTACAGTTCTTATCAACAGAGATAAAGTCATATACTTTTGATTAATCAAGGCAGAAATATGTATAACATATTTTTATACCTTCTATTAAAAAAGTTAACAAATATGAAAGACAGATTGCTTACGAGCAACTATGTATATTCAAACATTGCTTGCAACTTAGGTCACAATATTTATCTCTCATAGCCAATCTGCTCACTTTACAACTGTACAAGTGTACATATTATTATCATTAATAAGGATATTTATACATAACTTTTCAAGCAAAAAAAAGTCATCCACAAAGGGGTTCTCATAGCTAAACAAATAAATAAATGCTTCCTGGTCCCCAAAGGGCTCACAATAATTTTTTAAAAAGAGCAACAGAGACATCATCATCATCAAGAACACTTATAAAGTGGTACCTTGCATAACGAATGCCCCGCACAGTGAAAAACTCGCATAACGAAAGCGGTTCGCGAAGTTTGGTAACTCGCACAACGAATTTTTATGACCTTCGCAAGACGAATTTTTGTTTGTTTGTTTTGGTTTGTTTTAAGGGGGGGATCTTCACATCAGTTTATGCTCATATTCACCCTAGTAAGGGGAGGATCTTCATGTCAGTTTATGATCCTGTCCACCCTAGGGAGCGGGGGATCTTCATGCCACTTTATGATCCCATTCACCCTAGGGAGCAGGGGATCTTCATGCCAGTTTATGATCGCATTCACACTAGTAAGGGGCGGATCTTCATGTCAGTTTATGCTCACATTCACCCTAGGGAGCGGGGGATCTTCATGTCAGTTTATGCTCACATTCACCCTAGGGAGCGGGGGATCTTCATGCCAGTTTATGATCGCATTCACCCTAGTAAGGGGCAGATCTTCATGTCAGTTTATGCTCACATTCACCCTAGGGAGTGGGGGATCTTCATGTCAGTTTATGATCCCGTTCACAGTAGTAAGGGGCGAATCTTCATGTCAGTTCATGCTCACATTCACACTAGTAAGGGGCGGATCTTCATGTCAGTTTATGCTCACATTCACCCTAGGGAGCGGGGGACCTTCATGTCAGTTTATGCTCACATTCACCCTAGGGAGCGGGGGATCTTCATGCCAGTTTATGATCGCATTCACACTAGTAAGGGGCGGATCTTCATGTCAGTTTATGCTCACATTCACCCTAGGGAGCGGGGGATCTTCATGTCAGTTTATGCTCACATTCACACTAGTAAGGGGCGGATCTTCATGTCAGTTTATGATCCTGTCCACCCTAGGGAGCGGGGGATCTTCATGTTAGTTTATCATCCCGTTCACCCTAGTAAGGGGTGGATCTTCATGTCAGTTTATGCTCACATTCACCCTAGGGAGCGGGGGATCTTCATGCCAGTTTATGCTCACATTCCCCCTAAGGAAGGGGGAGGAAGACAGAAGAAAGTGATGTCAGTGATTGTGAGCAAATGAGCTTCATAAATTCTGACTCTAGCGATGATGAGTTCTTGGGGTTTCCAGAAAACTAGAGTACTCAAACCTTTAAGACTCTCCATTTGTTAATGACAGTGATAATGGTTCTTAATGCCACTGTTGACTGCTGTTCACTTTAAATGGATCGAAAAATACGGTATGTCTTTAAAGAGCACTTAATAAACACTTTGTAAACCAAATTTGACTTTGTTCTGACTTTTTTTGCCCATAGGAACGCATTAATTAAATTTCAGTGCATTCCTATGGGAAAACGCGCTTCGCAAAACGAAAAACTCGCATAACGAAAGGACTCGCGGAACGAATTAATTTCGTTATGCGAGGCACCACTGTATACTGCTTTTCAATCAGAGTAGTTCACAAAGTGGTTTACAAAATAAAAATCAATCAATGGTTTTTTGTGCTTCCCCCAAAGGGTTCAAAATCTTTAAACACACACACACACAGAGAGAGAGAGAGAGAGAGAGAGAGAGAGAGGGGGGGGGGCAACAAATACTGGAAAAGACACTATGCTGAAGAGAATATAGCAGTTGCTCTCTCCCTGCTAAATATAAGATGACAATACTTTAAAAAGTGCCTTTTTGCCCAGTTAGTCCCAGTTAGCACCAGCAAGGAGTTAGCACCAGCAAGAGCCACTGGAAAAGATGCCATACTGAAGTCAAGAGGGACAAGTTATCCCTCTGATAACTATAAGAAGACACCACTTTAAAAGGTGTGTCTTTGCCCAGTTATTATCCCCATATTGCAGCTGCAGAAGACTGAGGAGAGAGAAGTGGCTTGCCCAAGGCTTTCAATCAGCTTACCACAATGGTAAGATTGAACCAGGAAGTAACCATTTGAAGGTGTCTCTTAGGGCCCAATCCTATTCAACTTGCCAGCCATGCTAACAGGGCGTGCATCGCATCCTACGGTGCACAGAGGCCCCCTCAATGTAAGGGAACATTTGTTCCTTTATCTTGGGGCTGCCCTGAGGTTGCATTGGCCCTGGAAAGTTGGATAGGACTGGACCCTTAGCCACTTTGCTGTAACAGCTCCCACACTGTGCACCCCAGAAATACAAGTGTTCAACTCATAGCACTTCCCCAAACTGCACTGACTTCTCTTGCAGATGCAGCGATCTCGGTGCTTCTTTGTTGAAGTTCATTTCCTTATTTGGTCTTACCGATAAGATTGCAAACATCAGCTAGAAACCCAGCAGCCACGGCATAAGGACATGCAACCATTTTTCATGCCACATCCTCCTGACAGTGTGCAGCCCCCTTTATTCTATCAAAATCCCCTCTAGCATTAACTGCCCGATAGACAAAAGAAGGCACTATATATGCGACCATTACACCAATAACCCAGCTGCAGTTTGATTGGCCCCGAAGCAATTCTGCCAAGGAAAACAAGAGAAAGCATCTCTCTGATAGCTGTGCAAACAAGAATAAGGCAAGAGAATGGGCTGGATCCTTGATTCTGCCTGCACCGGATATACAGAGACATTACTTGTAAGGATGTTTCTCCCGCCAAACTATGTACCACATTGTGTCTGGCTGCAAACTGAGGGCATATACAGGCCCAAGGTCTGACTTTTTCTTTGAAGGTAACTCTTGTCTTTGAATGGCTGCATGAACTGGACACTGACATTTGATCTAGTCTAACTGATATATAAGTCCATGTATTAAAAGCCATACGCTAAATAAAAATAAAACAAACTTATAAGGAGTCTTTTGCACAACAGTCTGTGTTGCAGAATGGCTGAATGGTCTCTCAGGCCCTCCAGCTGTGGGCTGGCGCCCACGATACTGAAATCCACAGATGCCAAGCCTTTACCGCCTCCTTTACCTATAAGGTGGGCCCACTGTATTTTATTTAGTGTAAGCTTTCAAATTAAGCATGCTTACTTGGAAGTAAGCCCCAGCGGAGCAGATGGGTCTCCTGTCTGAACAAGCACACATAAGATTGGGCTGCATGCCTGATATCTCACGTTTGTGCTCCAGAATGATGGCTGAAAATGTCTTTTTTACCCCCCAGAAATGGCAATGCTTATTACTGATTTGAAATCCCCTCCCTCACTTCAATGCATCTTGCCTCCCATTTGAAACCCAAAAATATTTTACGCAACATTTAAAAAAATGTATTCCTAGTACAATTGCATTCTTCTACTTTTGCTGCATGTCATCTTTCTAGCATACTGACAGCAAACACAGACTCCTAATCACTGATCTGTTGCAGCTTGAAGAAATTGAAAAACTGAGCAGTGAAGCGCCAATTATCTTCCCAGGGAAGCGCCCGTGTGCGGATCATCACTGATTCCCAAAGCAATCAATCTCATTATGCTCCGCTGGCAAATACCAGCCATCGATGGGGTGCCTGGCGTTTTAATCATAGTGCAACCTATTAAAAGCACTAACTCAGAGGCACGTATCAGAGTGCTCCGAAACAACACCTGAAGCAACAGCCCAATCCTCTACCTCACTTGAGGCAGCACAGGACCCCTGAACCAGCTCCTGAGTGTTGAAAATGTGCCGTTAAGCACGTCTGCACTGACTCCAGAGCCGGCTGTGACAGTACATGCGCCAGCCTGGCTGGTCCAGATCCAGTCCCCAGATAGGATTATGCCGTGCGGTGCAGGGATGGGAAAGGGTCGCAGGAAGGCATTCCAGGGATGGAGAGAGGATGTTTCTGGGTGGGGGGAGGGCAGGAGAATTGGGCCCAAGAAGGGGGTGGCTGAATTAGTATTATTATTTCTCTCTCTCTTTCTTGCAGCCTCATCTACCTTACAGGGTTGTTGTGAGAACAAAAGGAGGGAAGGAACTATGTACACCATCCCAAGCTGCCTGGACAAACATGGTATAAAAATGTGGGAGGAAAAATAGAGGTAGGGAGGGATAGATAACAAGAAGTGAATGTGAGTTGAATTAGTATTATTATTTCCCTCCTCCATCCCCCCCCCCAAAAAAAAGCACCCTATGCTATTTTGAGCTCAGAATGTCTCCATCCTTGTCACCTTAGGAGTTCTGGCACCTAGCCCAGGCAGAGTGTTGATCTTTGTGTCAACAACCCAAAGGGATATAAGCATATGGCACATGGAGCTGTCTGTGAAGCTTGGCTTGTGAATCAGGAATGAGGCAAAAGAGGAAAGGAAGAAGGTACAGTTATTTCTATTTGTCTGACTGCAAATCTTGTGTACACACACACACACACACACACAGAGAGAGAGAGAGAGAGAGAGAGAGAGAGAGAGAGAGAGAGAGAGAGAGAGAGAGAGATATTTCTATTCTGTTGTGAGTCAGAACAGTAGCCTTTAATTGTAAAGTGCCATGGGTTTGTCTCGGAGGATATCTGCCCAAACACATGATATGGGGCACATGGTGGATCAGGTGTTTACAGCAGAGCAGGTGGAACCCCTGCTAACTGGGTAAGAGGCATTTTTTATGTGGGTGCTCGTCTTCTATTTAGCGGGGGGGGGGGGAGTAACTGGCCCTCCTCACCCCAGCACTGTCTTTTCCAGTGACTGCCTGCTGGTGTTCTTTTTGCATCTTTTTAGACTGTGAGCCATTTTGGGACAGGGAGCCATTTAGTTATTTGATTTTTCTCTGTAAACCGCTTTGGGAACTTTCTGTTGAAAAGCGGTATATAAATACTGTTAATAATAATAAATAATAATGGTGCTCTGGATGTGGAGGAGATCAAGTTCACTCCTTTGTCATGGACAGATTACGTCCTGGTGGGATTTAGGCTTGTCACAGCCCTTTACCTGTGCAGGGGCATTGCATGGTCTGTCCTCAGATAGATCTGGAGGGATTCCTGAGAACCCTGTGTAATTTTCTCATTGCCAAAGAAATCATTTAAATCAATCAATCAATCAATCAATTAAATAAATAAATAAATCTGAACCCTCTCGAAGCCTGTTGACTTGAAATATGTGCACTGTGTACTTTACATGTCGTGTTATGATGGGACAATATTGTTGCAGGAAAGCCCTTAGTTATTAACTATGATGGACAAGGTCCACATTTTGGTTGTTATGAGGAGCTGTCTATAGTAAGCAATCAGGACAAAATTGGTGGGGAGGGAAGAGAAAATAAGCACCCAAATATATGATGTGAATCACCTTTAATCCCAAACTGCCATGCTAGATTAGAAATTACCGGTTGACGTCGAGACAAGGCTAGGAAGAGATATGCGTTTCTCTTCTTCCCCAAAGCATCTGATGGGCCACTCTGGGAAACAGGATGCTGGGCTAGGTGGGCCGTTGGCTTGATCCCAGTGTAAGGCTTTTCTTAAATGGTATTTTGATCCATTTGTACCACATTGCAATGACATGGTGCATTCATTGCTCTCCCCAAAAACAATCCTGCAATGTTGCCGCCCTTTGACAATTTACTCACGCACTTTTACCATACTAGAATTTGCCTCACACACGCTTTTAGCACACATACTCACACAGGTGGTGTCCAGGGTGGCCAAGTAGGCCTACCCCCATCAGAAGGTCAACCTGGCCAGGTCAATCCCCGTGCCCTCCAATGTGTCATCAAAAGATGGGCAAGAGGAGCCATGGGTACTGCAGAACAGGGCTTTCCCCAGGACCCCAGCAACCTGACACAAGTGGCAAACACATGCATATACCAACGCATATAAGCCCATAGAAATTGTACCTTTCCTTTCCGTTTTGTCTGAAACTTTCCCTCCGATGGGTGTGTATGTTGGATCCATGGTCTCCATGCTCTTTGTGCCCTTACTGATTCCATTTTCATACAGCTGTCCTTCAACAGGCTGCAGTTGCCAAGTGAGGCCAAACAAATGTACTGCTATAAAAAAAAGAAGATAAGAAGAAAGAGGAGGAAAAGAAAGGAAAAGAAGAAGAATTAATTTATGCCCACACTGTGTGGCACCTTATTATATGAAAAAAGGAGGGTGAAGACCCGCTTTTGTAGAAGTCAATTGTTATATGAATGTGTGTGGAATAAATTGGAATTCTAAGTATGCTAATTTCACCTTAAACTAAATGTTTAATTAGTTTCCACACTTTGGAGTTCAGCCAATACTGGATGATGAATTCTCTTGGCACTTAACAGAAATGCTTGCCATGCAGAAGACAATGCTATTTGTAACAGGGATACTGAACAGAAAGTTCCAGTGCTGTATCTGTGGGAGAAGTGAGATGTATTTGTAAAGTCTCATCACAGCTTCTCCTGGAACGAAGAGGGCTTAGCTCTGGAGGCCTTATAAGGCCTTAAAAGTGTCACTTCTGATTTCCCTGTGAAACTGGAAGTCATGTGTTCTGAGCTCTGAAGCTGTCTGAGCACAGCAGAGGCCAGAGAGAGTAGTCCTCAGCTTCTGCTCAGCTCAGACTCCCCTCCAGAGGTGAGGGGGCGTACGTGAGGGGGGAAGGACCTGATCCACTGATAACAGATAAGGGGGTCCCCTGTATATTCTCATAATGATTTACTGTAATGTCTGAACCTGGCCAGTGCATTTATATATACAGGGGGCTCTCATCTACAAGGATTCCGTTCCCAGAACCCCTGGGGATACAGTTATCTGCGGATGTTCAAATCTGCAGATATGGGCACCCCAAACCCTCTGAACCCGAACCAACCGAAGCCATCCGTTCTAGTGGCCACAACCATACCTCAAGGCAACACATTCCATAGATGAATTCCACCTCACTTAGGCTGCTCTAAATCTCCCACCCATCAGTTTCACAGAATTACTATAGTTCTGGTGTTGCATTCCTCACAACAATGACTCATTTCAGCCTGGGCTAATTACAGATTTTGGTCAACTTGTGTGGCACTGGCTCCTATCTCCCTATGATGATCTTATGCCTTCCCCAACACAGGCTCGAAGTCAGCTTTATGTTTGCTAAAAGAATGTCCCATATCTGAATTCTCTGTTATATTCTGATAATGATAATTATCATATTTTTTTTCCCCTTAGGCACCTAAGAGAAAGTGCACTGCACTGCACTGCACACTGCACACTATGAGATGTAAAATAACAGTGACGAAATTCTGCCCACCAGGAGACCAATTCTATGCCTGTCTACTCAGAAGTAAGTCCAATTATAGTCAATTGAGCTCACTCCCAGGAAAGTGTGGATAGGATTGCAGCCTAAGTCAGTGTTTCTCAAACTGTGGGTTGGGACCCACTAGGTAAGCCACAAGCAAAGTTTAGATGGGTCCCCATTCATTTCAATGTATATTTTATTTTTAAAATATTAGACTTGGTGCTACCATTGTGTGTGCATTTGGGGAAATGTTACAGATCTACACTTTTAACAGACTACTATATATATGCTTTAAACAATGATAGTCAATGGGGCTTACTCTCAGGTAAGTGTGGATAAGATTGCAGCCTTTGGGATGTTTGGGGAATTTTTTTTTAAACAGATCAGCAACTGCTTGAAAGGGTTCTTTATCCTAAATAAATTTGTAAACTTATTGTAAAACTTTTAATTTACTTGATTTTGTCATATGGGGGTGTGAAAAAGTTTCCTGATTTATGGCTATGACATCACTTTCAGGTTAATGACATCACTTCTGGGGGGTCCCAACAGATTGTCATACTAAAAAGTGGAACCCAGTGCTAAAAAGTCTGAGAACTACTGTACTAATTTACAACGAAGATAAAGAGACATGCGAGGAAAGGAGGGGGAAAGGGGATATAGTTTGACACACTGTTTAAGCAACAACCAGCAAATTAGAGAATGCCTAGAAAACGTGACAATATCCTTCTTAAGACTGGCAAGAACTGCATCAATGTGTTCTGAAGAAGATACACTGCCATGGCAAATGGAGGAGGCGTGAGGCAGCAGATGTAATCTTTGGTCTATCTAAGAGACTGATTTCAGAGGGAAAAGAAACACAGGGCTCTGAAATGAGTTGAAAGAGATGTGAAGGAATAAAGATAAACAGAAGTGACAAAGGACAAGCTTTTGAAAAGTGAAAAGAAGAATTTTTAAATGTACGCAAGGGAAAGTGAGCCAGTGGAGAGAGAAGAGAAGAAAGAAATATGGCCATATGTAGTTTCATCATGAATATTAAAATACCGCTTCCCTCCCCCCCAAAAATCCACAAAGTATTTTACAACACACAAATAACAGTGCCCAACAACAACAACAACAACAACAAAATGTTCTGGTGCTTTGGATTACACTGCCCAACACACACTGTGATGCCTTAAAAGTTAGACATATTCTTGGGTATATTTGGGGTCAATTTGGCCATATCGGCTCTAGTTATACACTCATTAAACAAAAATATGCCAATCTAGTTCTGCACAACAGCAAATAAGGTGGCTATGCTGTATCTCCAAAACTAGGGTCAACAGGGTAAAACTGGTGCCACGTTTTGAATCGGCACCTCAAATATACCCAAGAACAGACCTAACTTTTACAGCTCTACAATATGTGTTGGGGTATAATATAATAATATTATACCAGTATAATAAATCAGGGGTGGGCAAACATTTTGGCAGGAGGGTCACATCATCACTCTGACCGGGGGGGGGGGGGCCGGGAAAAAGAATTAATTTACATTTCAAATTTGAATAACAGTTTCTATGTCCCTAAAAGACAGCATCTCCTCTGTCTTCAGGAATGCATCCTCTATGGAAGGTCCTTGGGAAGAATGTCCTAATGACAGCTGTGCAAATTCTACTGGCCTTTTAAGGCCAGAATTAAGTTGCTTTGCACTTAATGTGACAGAACAATAAAATTGGGGATAACATGCTAGGGATTCATAAACTGATGTTAAATAACTACACTGTGCTATGTTAGGGGGGAAAGAAAAGAAACCCCTGGCTTGTCTAGATAACAGATTATTTATCTTACAATTCATGTCATATATTTAGAAAAAGGATCTACAAAAGTATACCAGGTTTTGAAGGCTTTTTTCTGATTTTTTTTTTTGCAGATTACATTTTATAAACTGGATTAACCCACCATCTGCTACAAAGCCAGTGATTAAATTGAATTTATTCTTATCTACCTTCTGTGTAAGCACAGCTTGTCAACTTGTGTTCTGCAAACTTTGGCAGTGAACAAAATATGAAGCTGGGATGAAACACAAGCAGTTCCCTGCAGCTGAATGGTAAATAAATAATAACACAAATCTGTGTAGGATCTCTCTATTGGGTTTTACACGGCTTATATTCTGGGCAAGAGGGAGAAATGCTACCAGGATGAAGGCCTTCCAAATAAATTATCAGGACCAAGCACTTCCAATTTGGCCCCCAATTATTTTCATTTTAGGCAGCAACTGTTACCCTGCACATCCCTGATCTTGTCTGATCTTGGAAGCTAAGCAGGGTCAGGCCTGGTTAGTACTTGGATGGGAGACCGCCTGGGAATACCGGGTGCTGTAGGCCTATACCATAGTCTTTCGAGACTGAAGGTTGCCAACCAGTCATTTTTTTTAAGCACAAGCAAATCATATCAATGTTCCTACATTGATCGTAATTGGTAGATGCCATTCAAGTACCGGATTCCTGCATGCAGGATCTGCTTATATAAGTGCACACGGAATCTGCATACGGGATCTTGCTTATCAATGGTTCTAGCATCCATGCTTGAACCTCTCCCTATTCACTAGTTTCTGTCTTAAATAAAATAAAAAATAAAAAAGTTGTGTGTTTATTGTCAGTATAACAACATAAGAACAGCCACACTGGATCAGGCCATAGGCCCATCTAGTCCAGCTTCCTGTATCTCAAAGCGGCCCACCAAATGCCCCAGGGAGCACACCAGATAACAGACCTCATCCTGGTGCCCTCCCTTGCATCTGGCATTCTGACATAGCCCATTTCTAAAATGAGGAGGTTGCACATACACACTTCAGACTGCTGGAGCCTCAGGCAATGCTATGTACCCTGGAACTCCCCAACACCCAGCTAATTCCAGGTGAGATGCCTCCTCTCTCCCTCTGCTATCTCCAAAGGTCTACTTGAGGAGGAAAGAAGATAAAACAGAATCACCTGTTAGTCATCCTGAGGGCTTAAATTAGCCATGATCAATAACTAGAGGTTTGTTTTTTTTCCACGGTTTTTGTGTTTTTCAAAGTTAGAAGTGTAGAAAGTGGTGCCATATGTTTTATCTGATGCATCCTTGGCATCACCTGGCAGGACAAAGTTCCAAACAACACAGTCCTGGAACGAGCTGGAATCCCTAGCGTGTATGCACTGCTGAAACAGAGACGCCTGCGTTGGCTCAGTCATGTCGTGAGAATGGATGATGACCGGATCCCAAAGGATCTCCTCTTTGGTGAACTCATGCAAGGAAAGCGCCCTACAGGTAGACCACAGCTGTGATACAAGGACATCTGCAAGAGGGATCTGAAGGCCTTAGGAGTAGATCTCAACAGGTGGGAAACCCTGGCCTCTGTGCGGCCCGCTTGGAGGCAGGCTGTGCAGCATGGCCTTTCCCAGTTTGAAGAGACACTTGGCCAACAGTCTGAGGCAAAGAGGCAAAGAAGGAAGGCCCATAGCAAGGGAGACAGACCAGAGACAGACTGCACTTGCTCCTGGTGTGGAAGGGATTGTCACTCCTGAATCGGCCTTTTCAGCCACACTAGATGCTGTTCCAGAACCACCATTCAGAGCACGATACCAGAGTCCTTCGAGACTGAAGGTTGCCAACACACATGTTTTTATCAAAATTCTCATTATAATTAAAAATTGAAAAGTGTACTAAGTAGATGATATAGGTGTCATAGTGTCAGCAGATGTAGAAACAGTCATTACCCATGCACCCCTCCCATTAAATAATAAATAGAAACTAAATAAAACGGTTTAACTTTATCACAGATTTCAGGGTGTTTTTTTAAAATTGAACTTACTTACAAAAATGAGAAGTGCAGAAAGTGGAGTTATTTGGTTTTTATTTTTATTTATTTATGTATTTATTTAATTTAAATTTCACTATCACTGTTTTTGCCTACCTTTAACCATGACAAATAACACAGTTTCAGAACTTCCATAGCACATGTACCTGTGTGTGGTCTTTTTTCATTGTACATTGCTTCAGGGACATTTTTTTTAAGTGAAGACATGATTCATAAATACAGTCAATAAATAACTGTAAGGGGGGGGGGAAAGTTCTATTTTTCAACATATGTCTTTCCTACATCATTTTCAGTGGAAGAAGCAGGTCTGCTGATCTCTCCCCTAAGTGTCTGAGGGCAAGTGGATGAGGGCAAGGCAACCCTGACGGAGGGTTCAGGACCCTGGACAGCTCCATATATTCCGCCTGCTTTGTCTAGGACTGAAGTTCTGCCTACCTCCAGGCCCAGATTAACCCACTGGATGTTGGTGAGTCTGATTCTTTGAGGAGCTCCAGCTCCAAGTTTGTCAACTCTGAGGTCTCTACCTCATGAGTCTCCTACATGATGGGTTCAGACTCAGGCTTTGGGCTGGAGTTGTGGCCTGAGAGGGTCTGGTTCAACAGTTCCCTTTCCTGTAGATTGTGCATGATACCAGCATCTCCTTTATGTGCATCTGATTATCTGATGAGATGCCACAAACTGTGATAGCCCCCACTCCCAACGTTTTATAGTAGCACCTATGAATCTCATGGGGATCTGGGATGTAGAAGCCTAGTCTAACCCATTGGGGCAAGCAGGACAGACAACGCTGTTCACAGAATGTATGACCGCAACCTCTACCAATTCATTAATCAGATTAACTGAGAATTGTTTGTTGAAAAACAGGTTCTCAATTAATTAGGAAGCAGCAGATTCTGTTAAAGAAGGATTTTATTAAAATACATGCATTTAAACACATAAGGAGAGGCATCACTGCAAGAGACGCGTGATCTCTGCAGCACAGGAGGGGATAGGATCTGGCGTGCACCATTGCTGCGGTGCTACAGATCCTATCACCATGCTCAATAGCACTCCCCTGTGGTAGGATGGAAGCACATGGCTCTGCATGCTATTTATGATGGCTGGAAAGCACATCTTATCACCAGAATGCTAGTTCCGGCAGCAGGGGAAGGGGATTGGATTGGGCCATCAATGTACATTCACAGACGATTGACTAAGATGTATTTAACTGGGTAACAGTCTGGCATGCCCTTATTTCCACTACCAGTCAAGCTAGACTTTTAGGATTGTGTCAAATTCAGGGCATTAGAATACTTAAAAGATTTGCACAGAGGAGACAGAGAGGGGGGAAAAAAATCTCTCTGTTATGCGAGAGACACACAGGAGGGATTTAAATGGCAGAAAAGTAATTTTGGATCAAGATAAAACATCTTAACCAAATGAGGAACCAGCCAATACCGCAAGGTGGACAGGGAAGGAGGAAAATTATTTCCTTGAATCCTTTTATGAAGAGCTTGGATAAAGATTTGGAGAAGGTGCAATAAATCCTGCCTCGGTTATAGGGCTGGGTGGAACTAGATTATCTCCAAAGTTCTTTTGCCGCACTCCCATCTTATGCCCCAAGTGACTCGTAAATATTTGACTTTTTAAAGAACACACAGTGGCTTCTATCCAGACACCGTTTTGGCCAAAGCAAACTGAGAAAAACAGCTTTGCGAGTAATCAACAGACTTTGACCCTTGGTGATATGCTCCCCGCTAATCCCCGTCATCTACTAAAGTCAAACTTCTAATCACACAAGACAGCCCTTGCTTGGGGACGAGCCCTCTGGCGTCCTCCCTTCTGTATATCTCCACCTGCCCAGTCAGACATGGAAGGAGGAGTCTAAATTCCAAAGGAAGTGGCCACACTGCCACTGTAGGGTGACCGCTTTGGGTTGCTGAGAGGAGGCAGAGTGGTTGTCCACCAACTGGAGCCCCTACTTGTAGTAAATATACATGCACAGGCACTAAAGTTTAAGATGTCTTAGCAGTATTTGGCAATAATGACGCAGGCACACCTGCGTCTGAACAAGAGCACACTCTTGGCCTTGATGATACGCTGAGGGTCTTCGCCCAGAGCCTGTAAACACAGGATGTTAAGGAGAATCTTATCTAGGAATGTGTTTGCGGTTAAGCTAGAATTAGCAAGTATGAAGCAAGGTAGCATCCTTGTGGAAATTCCCCTATTACATAACCGTATATCATGTGTTTTGAGACTTAATAAAAAGCTGGGTCAGGAGCTGGGAGACTTCACTTCTCCCTTGATTTCATTCTTGCTCCTGCTTTTAGCCCTTTTAACCTCTCTGAAACCTGTGTCTGTTGTCTAATTCTTGCCATGGCTTCTCTGCCACACCAACGCAGCATCTCAAGCTGCTCCTCAAGTAGCACCAAAATGCTACACCTACTGAAGTCTTAGAGTACTGTGGCAGGGAGAGGCTTATGTCCTCCACAGTCCTCCACCACCCGGGGAGGGGGGTTTTCTAAGGTGGTTGAATGGGGAGGTTCTGCTCCCAGGATCCTGGTCGAGACCTGGCCAGTTTAAACGAAGCTCAAGCAATGACTTTGCAGACTGCCCCAGCTTGGGCCACGTCCAGTGGTGTTGCTGGGGGGTGGTGGTGGTGCAGGCCGCACTGGGTGATGTGCACAGGAGGTGACACCAATACTGGTCAAAATTTTTAAATCTTGATACTTTTGAATAACATCATCATGTTATATATCATTCGATGCGTAATTTCATGCAGATTGCAATGAAACAAACCACAATGAAATATCTCTATTTTATCAAACGTTATAGCCATAAACTCAGTGGGGGGGGGGCAATGGTGCATCACCACGCCCACTGCTCAGGTCTTGCCCCACCCACCTCATGGGAGGAGGTCCAACATGGGGGTGACACGTAGGCCTCCTGCACCTGGTGATGCTAACCCTAGCGACACCACTGGCCAGGTCTGTACTGCAGTTTGGCCACAATGCTATAATAATTCTTGATAAGCACCCTTCATCTTGGGATTCTGCATCCTAACACCCTGGCTATATGACAAGTGCATCCAAACCTTTAGACCTGGCCTCCCCTCCAAGCAGGCTATGGACTGCTTCACCATGACAATTTAGTTTGGAATGATTAAGAAGTCATGAACGTGCAAGGGCAAATTTTACAATTCCAGCTGCAACGTCTGTTAGTGTCTGGACCAGACAGCCATTAGGAAGTAACAGCCTGCTTTGCTCGCAGTTTCCGAGAAAAAAAGAGGCTTTCTTAAGTACCCTGGTAACGTCCAAAATACCAAACAGCCACTTCCTTTATCCAGGTCTGACAAAGGAGATAGGTAACAAAGACCAAATGTTTACTGGACATCAACATGTTCCCTGGTAAGTGTTCAGCAACTGGATCTTGGGAACTTGGGGTACAGCGGGATGCATTTTGCTCTGAATATTATTTCCACGCATCTGCCCTTTTAATAACCCCCTTCCCTGCATCATTTCTAGTCTTATGAACTGAAGCAATGATCACTTATTCTCTGCTCTAGCACGATGCTTCCCTGATTGATGTAAGCAAATGATTCAGTATTAGGGATTCATTCACAGTGACCAACCCTTTGCTAGTTGCCTTTGGAGCGTATCAGCAAGACAAAACGAGAATGGCCAGCAACAAGCCAACAAGAAGTGGCCAAGATCATGAAGTGGCCAAGGTAAAATAGAAGACGAGCTACCTGAAATGAATGGAAACATGGGACATGATTGAGACATACAAAATTATGCAGGGGATGGACAGAGTGGATAGGGAGATGCTCTTTACACTCTCACATAACACCAGAACATAAGAACATAAGAACAGCCCCACTGGATCAGGCCATAGGCCCATCTAGTCCTGCTTTCTGTATCTCACAGCGGCCCACCAAATGCCCCAGGGAGCACACCAGATAACAAGAGACCTCATCCTGGTGTCCTCCCTTGCATCTGGCATTCTGACATAACCCATTTCTAAAATCAGGAGGTTGCGCATACACATCATGGCTTGTAACCCATAATGGATTTTTCCTCCAGAAACTTGTCCAATCCCCTTTTAAAGGCGTCTAGGCTAGACGCCAGCACCACATCCTGTGGCAAGGAGTTCCACAGACCGACCACACGCTGAGTAAAGAAATATTCTCTTTTGTCTGTCCTAACCCGCCCAACACTCAATTTTAGTGGATGCCCCCTGGTTCTGGTATTATGTGAGAGTGTAAAGAGCATCTCTCTATCCACTCTGTCCATCCCCTGCATAATTTTGTATGTCTCAATCATGTCCCCCCTCAGGCATCTCTTTTCTAGGCTGAAGAGGCCCAAACGCCGTAGCCTTTCCTCATAAGGAAGGTGCCCCAGCCCCGTAATCATCTTAGTCGCTCTCTTTTGCACCTTTTCCATTTCCACTATGTCTTTTTTGAGATGCGGCGACCAGAACTGGACACAATACTCCAGGTGTGGCCTTACCATAGATTTGTAACCAGAACCAGGGGACATCCACTAAAATTGAGTGTTGGGAGTGTTAGAACAGACAAAAGAAAATATTTCTTTACTCAGCGTGTGGTTGGTCTGTGGAACTCTTTGCCACAGGATGTGGTGATGGCGACTGGCCTGGATGCTTTAAAAGGGGATTGGACAAGTTTCTGGAGGAAAAATCCGTTACGGGTTACAAGCCATGATGTGTATGTGCAACCTCCTGATTTTAGAAATGGGCTATGTCACAATGCCAGATGCAAGGGAGGGCACCAGGATGCAGGTCTCTTGTTATCTGGTATGCTCCCTGGGACATTTGGTGGGCCGCTGTGAGATACAGGAAGCTGGACTAGATGGGCCTATGGCCTGATCCAGTGGGGCTGTTCTTATGTTCTTATGTTCTAACATTAACGGAATCATTTTAAATGTTGGGCACTGTTGTGACTGACATTGTTTGCTATGCAAGTGAACTGTGCAGCTTTCCCCCCCCCCCTTAAATATTTATTCAGTTTTCATCCTGCTTTTCTAATGAAAGAACTCAAAGCCGCCCACAACACCTAGGCAACCCACCTGAAATTGGCTCGGGACCCACCTAGTGGGTCCTGACCCAAAGTTTGAGAAACACTGATCTAGTTCATTTCATCCCAAAGAGTTGGAATGAGTTGCAATCATTTTAAAAAGACACTTTTTTTTTTTAAATGGGATTTTAACAATCCCAAATGGTTGGCTGGCAACCTTCAGTCTCGAAAGACTATGGTATAAGCCTACAGCACCCGGTATTCCCAGGCGGTCTCCCATCCAAGTACTAACCAGCCTTGACCCTGCTTAGCTTCTGAGATCAGACAAGACCTGGCATGTGCAGGGTAACAGTTGCTGCCAAATATCCATTTAAAAAAAGATAAATTAGGGTCATAGTCTAAGTATGTTTATTTAGCTCCTCTGCTGGGTAGATCTGGGCACAGGGACACTCTGGGCAGTCATGTCTGTTGCCCAGCATCCCAGGGTCGCGCAACAGGACGTCTGGGCAGAGTCCTGGTGCCCAGATCTACCCAGCAGAGGAGCTGCGTGAAAGAGGAATGAAAGGGTCCGCTCAGTGGGCGGACCGATTCGTCCAAACCCCAGATTTGGTCCCTGGGCTGGGGTTCAAGCGGCCCTGATTTGGTCCATCACAGGCTGGTCACCCCTGTGTTTACCAAGTTCCTCCAGCCTTCAAATTGAACCGCCCCGCACAGCAACCATAAAAATAAAAAGACAAGGAGAGGCAAAAATGCCATACTTACCAATGACATAGGCTAGCAGCAATGCCAGGGTGACTGTGATGGCCGTGGCGCTCAGGGCAGTACACTTCCAGTTGCAACATCTGTAAGGTTTGTGAAAAGAGAAAGCTGGCCTAGAAAACGTGCTTCTGGGAAGTGGTCTAGGAGGTGGCGAGTAAACAGTATTGGAAGTTAAAGGGTAGTTCTGACTGGCTGCGCTGAAGATGGCTGAAGATCCAGATCCATGCTTAAATAGGAAGTGCCTATGGAAAGAAGACAGAGAGGCAGGTTGTTAAAAGGGTCTGACTAGCGTGCCGCAGAAGGAGAAAGTCACAGATATATTGTCACACTTAAACAGTGTAACTTAAACAGTGTGTTATATTTAAATAGTGATTTAAATATCTTTACTGACATGAAAATAGATGCACTAGAGCAGTGGTCATCAACCTTTTCACGCCATGGTCCAAACAAACAAACAAACAAACAAACAAACAAATAAAATTGACTTTAATGTGCTTATTCAGCTACAGTAATATGGCAAAAGTTGTGCTGCCAACACCATAGGAGTTTTCAAAAGATAGCATTAGAGGTTATATATTTCTTACGGCACAATCCTATACAGGTTTACTAAGTGTATTCAAAGGGATTTACTCCCAGGAAATAATGTATCAATTCAATTCAACAACCTTTATTGGCATGGAGGAAATAATGTATAGGATTTTAACTTTAGATATATTCAAAGGAAAGAGTAATAAACTGAGCAGCCTTTGGGTGGCAGAAGTCAAAGGAGTGCTGTTTGTTCAGCTCATGTTAACTTGTCCCATTGATGAGTTTTTAAACATGAGAACAACTTTTTCACAAATAATGGATTTCAGGCAAGCTTAGCAGTAAGGCTGGCTCACCCATGAGGTCAAATAAGGTGGCTGCCTTACAGCCCAATCCTATCCACACTTTCTTGGGAGTAAGCCCCTTTGACTCTAATGGGACTTACTTCTGAGTAGACATGCATAGGATTGGGCTGTTTGATGGTGGATTGGCAGGAGAACTGCCCCATCAGTCCACTCCCTTACACTGCTCCTCTTGTTCCCTGAAGTTGACAACGAAGAAGAAAACAGTAAGTGTGGAGACGAGGAGAGGAGAGTAGTGGGCTAGAGAATCTCCTTTGCTTCCACACTTCCTCTTCCATGCCAAACTGAGGGAGTGGAAAGAGAAGCAATGGAGGAAATGGCTGGAGCACCACCGGGTAAAGAGGAGAGGCCTTTTGTATATCACCTCAAACGCCAGGATTTTGTGAGCTGACTTGATATATTGGCACTCAGTAGCATGTACTAAAACTACACTTACAAGCAAACTTCCCAAGTATGCAGACTACCAGGCAAAATTAAAAGGCTCTAGAAAATGAGAGCTGAAACCTCACCCTCAATTTCTCTAAAACATAATTCAGTTGCAGCCTGATCCCATGCCTTTGGAAGGGGGGCAAACAAAGATACTCTGAGAGTGGCTTTGGGCTTGGCACAGAAGGGGTGCCCAAATGCCCGGTGAGTCTGATTGTCAATTTGACTGGCAGCATCAGTTTGCAACAACTAAAGGTGCTCTTCTGTTGGAACCCAGGGACTACGGCACATATGCTAAATGCGGTTTCAGATGCTCCTATCACTTCACAATGCGATGCAATGAATTTCAAAGCAAATGAAGGGAGGATGGAGAGACGGACAGATGTGTGTGCGCGCTTTACATTGTTAGCCTCTCTGGGACGGGTATCTACTTTTAAATTGTCTTTTCCAACATACATTGCCTTGTGAATGTTTTGGTGTTGTTACTGAAAAGTTATTTCTTAATAATTATTAAGCATATGTTTATCTTTTCCTTTCACTTTCTTTCTGAAGTTAAGCTTAACTTTGCTTCTGATCTGAAGTATGACATGGATCCCAGATCACGTGTTTAGAGCACCCCACTATCTCTTTCCAAAGTCCCAAGGAATGACCACTGGAATGCTACAGCACAGGAAGCCATGTTAAGAGAAGACAACTTCCACCTACACGTTTGGTGCTCACAACATACAAACACATATTTGAGGAACACACATAAGTTGATGGAAAGACACTTGTTGGCTTCAGGGGTGGACAGATGACATTCTGAAGCACTATGGAAGAAAGGGTTTCATCACAATGGTTACTAGCTAAAGAAGGGTAACAGCTTTACCGGGGCAGACCACAAAGGAAGTAAACACCACACAGTGAACCTTCTAGGCGTTTACAAAATTACACACAGCAAATGACTGTCACTAAAACCATATTCCAACACAGTCTGTTATCAAACAGTACTTCCCCTTTTGATTTGGACACCCTCCAGTCTATCTTCCGGGCAGAATTTCTAGATCATTTTTACCAAGGCGTTAATTCTCTCGAGGGAAGGCTTTTGCAAAAAGAGGGTCTTACATTTCACTTGGCACGAGGGAAGATACATGGTCCTCCTGAATTCTGGTGGAGGGCAATTCCACAGCCGAGGGCCAGCAAATCCCCCACTGACTTCTGTGGGAGCAAGATCCGGACCAGAATGTGGAATAAGGAAAAAGGATACGAATAAATTTCTGGTTGGTGTTTCCTAAGCACATTTTTTTTTTAAAAGCTGTTTTAACAGTCGATCGATACAAAGTTTAATTCCCTTTTTTCCCTTTTAAGGAGGAGACCTATTGGATTTTTCAACATTAACATAAATGCTTTTGACACCTGCAATACTGATTGCTTTCTGAGACACATCATTCAAAGAGATCAGAGTTAAAAGGCAACATTGAACCAAAATCTATTAGCAAGGCCACTGCAACTTACAATCAACAGCCAGCAATAATTATAGGAAGGTTTTTGAGTGTCGCTTCACAGTTGAGTGGTAGCGGTTCAGGCACAGAAAGGAGAACAGTAGCACGATGACTTAGAAAATTGTGTAGGTAAGAATTCAGCTATATTTAATAAAGCAGAACATTTTCACATGCAGTTAAGAGGTAACAGATACATTGTGAGGGACTCTAAGAACTTCTTCCTTTAGCACATGAAATTATCTTTACTGAAAGGGGGATGATTTCTGCTGATCTGACCCTCCCTCTGCATTTTCCTGCACCCACTAAAAATAGACTAATGCACATTTCTGATCCTGAAGATGCAGATTTGAGAGAGAGAGAGAGAGAGAGAGAGAGAGAAGTCTTCAGAGGAAAGGCTTCCAGGTGCAGGTTGGACCTCAGTATCCACAGGGGATCTGTTCCCAGACCCCTGCAGATATTGAAACCCATGGATAATGGAATTCATGGATGGGGTCCAATAGGATCTCTGAACACAACAGGAAGCACCTTCTGGTCACATCTAGAGGTGTTCTGAGCCCTGGATAAGCCATAGGCGTCCTCCCAGGACCTCAGAATGCTTCCAGGACTCAACTGAAAGGCCTTCTGGTCACGTCCTGGAAGTCCTCTGTGGGTCCTCCCGCAGGTTCAGAACCTGTTATGGATCGAATTCGTGGATAAAGAGGACCGATTGTACTTGAGATCCTTGGTTCTGCACCAGTGAAACAGGTGGTGCAGGTCTGAGGAGACCCATTGGCATAATGGAGGCTTTCCCCAAAGTAAAGGAAAAAAGTTCCCTTACCTTGAGGAGGTTTCTGGACTGGCACCCCCCCCCCCCAGTTGATGAAGTGTGTATTCCATTGGCACGGATGCATCTATGGGGTGGTGATGGTGTTAGCATTGAGCTTTTTTAACTTTGATGGTGAAGAGAAGGAGGATTGCCTGGGTTCCACAAGAGTTCCACAGATTTCCATTCCCCTGCACACTGCTGCTGTGTGTGGCAGTGCACGTGTGTGTGTGAGTGGGGGGGACGGACAGGTTTTGTTAAGCCTTGTGAGGATCCCACTTAATGTAAGCACCGAGCCTCAGAAATTGTGCCCTCTGCGTTTCAGCACAGATGACTGCAATCCATTATGGGAGAAGCACGTTCTTACGGGAAACAATTTTACGGGATGTAAAATGTGCAGAGCAACCCTCCTGTGATATAAAAGCAACTTAGAATATTGTGGGTTTATATTTAAAACATGGAACAAACAAACAAAGCCAGCCAAACAAACAAACCTCCCCCCCCTAAAAGACAATTTACACGACTCAGCTGATTTGTTCCTCTTGCTTTGCACTCTGCAAAAGTTCCTCTGCTTCAGCCTACTCAGCTATGCTTTTGCACACAGAGGAACAATGTGCCTTTTTAAGAGACAAAAGAACAACTCCATGGTGAGTTATAAAACTCAGTTAATAAGCCTATTAATAACCATCTATCTGGTGTAACATTCCTTTAGAGATTTGGGGACTAGTTAAGAGGAGTAGCCTAGAGGCCTGAAGAGTAAAAGTGAGAAACTGGAGTCGTTGGCATCACTAGGGCTTGTGTCATCTGGTGCAGGAAGCTGGTGTGTCACCCCCACGATGGGCCTCCTCCCATGCAGGGGACAGGGCAACGGTCCTGGTGATGTATCATTGCCCCGCTCCGCTGTTTGTTTGTTTTTTTTGGCTATAACGCTTGATAGAAAAGAGATATTTCAATGCGGTTTTTTTCATTGCATTCTGCATGAAATTACGCATCAAATGATATACAACATGACTGTATTTGAAAATACCAAGATTTTAAACATTTTGGCCAGTAGTGATGTCACCTGGTGCAGACTGCTCTCCCCCCCCCCCCACACACACACCTGCCTAGCGATACCACTGGCCAGAGTGCTTGGGTTGAAATTGACAGCAACACCAAGCACAGCAGACATGATCCTAAAGATTATCATGCACAGGAGAGGTCTCGCTCATATAGTGTTTCAATAAATATTCTTCCCATAATGTATCCAGGAGTGACAGCCATAGTTGGCATCGCTGTCCTGGGAATCAGTGCCCGACCAGCAGCTGCTCCTGTGAGATTGGGAATCAGGTTACCCACACATTCGTGGGCTGCACAGTTTCATTCAGAGAAGAGATGCCAGTGTTATGAGCATCAGAACAGCCCAGGTGGATCAGGGCAAAGGTCCATAAAGTCCAGCTTCCTGGGTTTCATGGTGGTCCACCAGATGCCACTGGGAACACCCAAGACAACAAGAGACCTGCATCCTGTTGCCACTCCTTTGCACCTGCATTCAGAGATAGCCAAACTTCTAGAACCAGGAAGTTGCATACACCCATCATGGCTTGTAACCTGTGATGGAATTTTCTTCCATATAATTGTCCAATTCCCTTTTAAAGGCATCTAGGCCAGATGTCATCACCAGATCCTATAGCAAGGAGTTCCACAGATTAATAACATGTACTGAGTCTTGTCCTCTTTTTAACTTACCATTGTGGAGCAAATAATTTTCCAAGAGAGAAGGCCTGGCTGGAAGTTGGGGTTCTGGAGAAGGGCATGTCAAAGAAGACCAGATGAGAGTGGATGAACCTTCATCCTACACTCAACTGGTCCTCTTTGACAGGTGGGAGACCTCCCCCCCCCCCCCCAATCTAAAGCAACAGAGCTGGAAGGATAGACAGGCTGCTGTGTGAGGCACAACCCAACAGAGACCTCCATACTACAAAGACACACATGGACCGTTCTTTCGTGTGACTGAGGGAAGTCCATTGTTTCCAGTGGAACTTCCCTCTAAGTGAGATGGAAGATGTCTAGCAAGACAAACAGCTGTGTCAGATCCACAATTTATCATGCAAAGCCCAAAATTTGGACCCGGCTCCTTTAACTCTGGCTTGATTGGACAGAATTTCCTAAACTCATGCACAGAATGGCCAGCATTGGCATAGCCTCTTGTTGAACTATATGGTACAATTTTGCCTGTAGGCCTTGTTCACTTTCAGCCTGCGTTTGACCATATTTACTCAGTAGCAAATCCCAGTGTGCTTTACTTCCAAATAAGAATACTCTGGGAGAAAGCACTATTAAATGTAATGGAGTCTACTTCTGAGTAGCCATGCATAGAATTATGCTGAAAGAATACCGCCCTTATGAAGGGCTGCTACCATCTCTTGACCATTATTAGCAGGGGGAAAAAAACAAACTATATCATTTGGCAAATATCTGCTCCACAATGATGAGTTAAAAAGAGGACAAAACTCACTATATGGGGGTCTGCAGTTACAGGGACAAGATATTGCAATGAAAGCTACACATCCAAAAATTACATAGGATCAAAATATAATGTGGGTAGGCTTTATTCTCCACCCCCCAAACTAAAGCCAATCGTGCAAAAACAATGTCATTTTTTGATCCAGTAACTCCCACATATCCTAAATTCATTGAAACATTCTTGACAATTAAAAAATATTATTTTTGTAGGCCTGTTTTTTTTTTTTTTAACATAATACCAAATGATCTGTTTTTAGTACACCTCTTCCACAGCGAAAAATGGCTTTGAGGCTTGTCATAATCAGGGGGGAAAAAGTGATGGGGCCGTTAAAGTGAATCTCTTAGCCTTAACATGCCTTTTTGAAAATGCAGTTATGTCCTAAAAGACATTAGAGTTATTATTTAATTAGACAGAAAATGGCATGTACAAGAGACATGTCAGAGCAACAGATATCCAGCCAAAAAGTATTGAAAAATAAAGCAGCACAACAATTCCTCCAGAATAAGTAAGCTTGGAAGAAGAAGAAAAATGAAGAATGTCCAGAGTAAAGACTCATAACTAACTCATAACTAAAACTAAAATGTATGTATGGACAGAACATATGGACATTTTGTTCGAGTTTGCTTGTGTCTGATTTGAGCAGAGTCCATGTTTCTGATGCATACAGGAGAGACCAGCGTTCGGAAGAGGTAAATTTTGGTCTTGATGGAGATATTGATGACTACCCCCAGTAACACTGCACTGAAGTTTCTGGGGTAAGTGTGGCCAGGTGGGCACTCTGAGGGGTGTGGGCTCTCAGCCAGCATTCAACCTGACCAGGACCTGGTACCAAACCTGTTACCTACACCTCCTTAAGTCAGAAACAATCAAAGGGCACTACACATCCCCAAATACTGCAAGAGTAGTATAACAACAAAAGTTATAACAATTAATCTCTGCACTTAAATGTGTGGGGGGGGGGGAGAGGGATTGTCACATGATAACAGTACAAATGTCTATAAATCACGACCTACAGGAAAAAAAACCCATCACACTTAAAAACCACGTACAGTCACAATACTTCCCCTCCAAAGAAAAGAATACATTTCCCTCTAACCTCCATAGTCCTGCTAAATGGTTAAAGAAGCAACTTTTAAGTGATGGCTGCCTTCTGCTTAGTAATAGTCCCTTTTCCTCAGTGGCTTTCACTGTTATCTTCCTTGTGCTCGGGGGGGGGGGGGGACCAGAGCGCCAGCAGCAGTGAAGTCATCAACAGGAGCTCTCAGGAGCTGCCTTTGAAACTTATTTTTTGTTCCAAAAGCGCTCAGAAGTAGCAACAGGCTAAGCAAGTGGCAAAGTAAGAAATCTGCCTTGGGGCGTACGTCACTGTCTAGGACTTTCTCTTTCCCAAGGCCTGCCTAAGGCAAAACCCAGCTAATGTTACAATAAGGCTACATTCCTATGCAAATATATCTGGGAGTAAATCCAACTGAACACAGTGGGGGTTACTTCTGAGTAAACATGCATAGGCTAGCACTCCGGTAGATGGTTTGAATTTACAGTACTCGCCGTGTGTGTGTGTGTGTGTGTGTGTGTGTGTGTGTGTGTGTGTGTCTGCAGGTGCTGAGCCCACAGCTGGATGGCCTCAGAGACTTCCCAGAGATGATCAAAAGTGACTTTCAGAAACATCTGGGAGGCATTCTGAAGTACTAGCAGCCTCCTAGGAATTCACTATCCATAATAATAATAATAAAACTTTATTTTTATCCCGCCCTTCTCCCAAAAAGGGACCCAGGGCGGCTAACAACATATAAAACAAATTAAAACATAATATCCATGGAATTAGGTATCCACAGGGGGGTCTTAGAATGGATCCCTTGTGGATACTGAGGGCCCACTGTATAGTAACTGTCAAAGCTGAAATAAGCAGAGGGAGAAGGAAACACTCAGCTGAAGAAATTTAAGGTTGATTTTGTCCCCGCATCATGGTGATGCAAATCCCCACCGCTTGCGTTTATTATTAGACCAATGGTTCTCAAACTTTTAGCACCAGGACCCACTTTTTAAAATGACACTCTATCGGACCCATCTACATTTACCAGACTCTGTTTGGACACAGGTGAGTGTCCAGTACAGAGCCAGATTTATTCACCACGGATTGGCGGTGGCTCCCTGAGGTTTCAGGCAGGGGACTTTCCCAGTCCTACTTAGAGATGTCACGGATGGAACTCAGAACCTTCTTCATGCAAAGCACGCATTCTGACACTGAGCTACAGCCCCTCCCCATAGCTACAATCACGGAGCTCCATGATGCTATTTTCCTTCCATGGCCATCAATGGGAAATGTCTTGCTTAAGCACCCCCCATGCCCTATCTGCAGGGCACATTGCCTCAGGCTGCAGATTGGGGTGTGTGTGTGTGTGGGGGGTGCTCATCTCAGTCTGCTAACCTCATTGCTCCTCCTCTTTAAACCTCTTGGATTGGAAAAGGGACAAAGAGGAAGAGGAAATGCAGATGGGTGGAAAGCACGAGTTAGAACACTGGAGTGTGTGAAAAGCTTTAGTCCTGATGGATATCAAGACCTTGTATTTGCAAGAAAAATAAGTAAAACAGAAGTGTACAAAAGGAATTGAGTGTGCGTTTGGTATTGGCAACCTTCAGTCTCGAAAGACTATGGTATCGCGCTCTGAAAGGTGGTTCTGGCACAGCGTCTAGTGTGGCTGAAAAGGCCAATCCGGGAGTGACAATCCCTTCCACACCGGGAGCAAGTGCAGTCTGTCCCTGGTCTGTCTCCCTGGCTATGGGCCTTCCTTCTTTGCCTCTTAGCCTCAGACTGTTGGCAAAGTGTCTCTTCAAACTGGGAAAGGCCATGCTGCACAGCCTGCCTCCAAGCGGGCCGCTCAGAGGCCAGGGTTTCCCACTTGTTGAGGTCCATCCCTAAGGCCTTCAGATCCCTCTTGCAGATGTCCTTGTATCGCAGCTGTGGTCTACCTGTAGGGCGCTTTCCCTGCATGAGTTCTCCATAGAGGAGATCCTTTGGGATCCGACCATCATCCATTCTCACGACATGACCAAGCCAACGCAGGCGTCTCTGTTTCAGCAGTGAATACATGCTAGGGATTCCAGCACGTTCCAGGACTGTGTTGTTTGGAACTTTGTCCTGCCAGGTGATGCCGAGGATGCGTCGGAGGCAGCGCATGTGGAAAGCGCTCTGTTTCCTCTCCTGTTGTGAGCAAAGAGTCCATGACTCGCTGCAGTACAGAAGTGTACTCAGGACACAAGCTCTGTAGACCTGGATCTTGGTATGTTCCGTCAGCTTCTTGTTGGACCAGACTCTCTTTGTGAGTCTGGAAAACGTGGTAGCTGCTTTACCGATGCGCTTGTTTAGCTCGGTATCGAGAGAAAGAGTGTCGGAGATCGTTGAGCCAAGGTACACAAAGTCATGGACAACCTCCAGTTCATGCTCCGAGATTGTAATACAGGGAGGTGAGTCCACATCCTGAACCATGACCTGTGTTTTCTTCAGGCTGATTGTCAGTCCAAAATCTTGGCAGGCCTTGCTAAAACGATCCATGAGCTGCTGGAGATCTTTGGCAGAGTGGGTAGTGACAGCTGCATCGTCGGCAAAGAGGAAGTCACGCAGACATTTCAGCTGGACTTTGGATTTTGCTCTCAGTCTGGAGAGGTTGAAGAGCTTTCCGTCTGATCTGGTCCGGAGATAGATGCCTTCTGTTGCAGTTCCAAAGGCCTGCTTCAGCAGGACAGCGAAGAAAATCCCAAACAAGGTTGCGTTTAACACACTTAAATAATGAGAAATGCTCAGGAAAAGCAGAAAAGAAAAGAAAGGAAGCAATGCTTTACTGAGTTGTCAGAGTGTTACAGGCCCTATTAAAAACACTAAGCCATACAGAGAGCAGGCTGTCAAAGCTAATGACAGTATATGGTCTTGTAAATCATCAGCCCTGAACAATTACAGTCAAGTATCTATAAAACCTGAGACCCATAATTATTTTAGAGAGGGAAAGGGGCATGTGGAGGGCCCAAGAAACCTTTATCAATTTATGTAAAAGGGCAATAATATTGTGCCACTAAAAGACAGAATCAAAAGGGACCTGTTTCTTGTTTTATGTTATGCGAGCTCGTTGCCATCTTACACTATAAATCACGACCTTCTGCACCGCTGCGATGAAACGACTAAACAGTAAGATACTCTTTGTATTGTGCGCAGATTATGCATGTATCTTGAGGGCTGTTGACACATTAAGCTGCAGCCAAGTACAGGATGGCTGTATCTAGGTACACCTTTTTGAGCGAATAACTGTAACGAGGTCTGCACAGAGCTGTCCGTGGCAAACGTGACGGTTCATTCAGAACTACTGCTGTTACCCACGTGGACAGTTCAGGGGTGGACTGGTTGGATAGGAATTCTGATCAGTGTGAGCCTTTCACCAGTGCCCAACCTTGTCAATCCCAAGGTTACCCAGGTGGTGGCAGACTCCGGGGGAGGGGGGGCTTGGAAGGTGCAAGTGATAAGAACAGCCCCACTGGATAAGGCCAAAGGACCATCTAGTCCAGCTTACTGTATCTCACAGTGGCCCACCAGATGCCTCTGGGAGCATGCAAGAGACGTGCGTCCTGGTGCCCCTCTCGTGCACCTGGCATTCTGAGGTAGCCTATTTCTCAAACATACTCATCATGGCTTGCAACCTGCGATGGACTTTTCCTCTATCAATCTGTTCAACCCCCTTTCAAAGGCGTCCAGGCCAGACGCCATCACCACGTCCTGTGGCAAGGAGGTTGTTGAGGTCTGAAACCTGAGAAATCCCTCAGGTCTTGTTCACAGGAGAAAAGTTACAGGCATTGTATCTGATGTAGCCTGTTGGTGTTTAATTCTGTTGTCCTCCACGTAGCTAAGTGGCAGGTGATACTAAGTGTAAACCCTGCGCACCTGAGTATGGGCGTGCCCTATGCATAAAGCAGGCCTGCAACCAAACGCTCCTGGGGGCATAGGAGAATGTGCAGCCGGACGTGTGTTGTTGTCCATTTGACCAGCATTGCTGTCTGCTATGTTGCTGTAAATATCTCCTATAAATATATCTTGGTGGCGGAACCCAGCCTTCTGTTTGGAGTGGTCATTTGCAACTGTCGTGCCTCCTGTGGGACTGCCTTGAGCATGAGCTTCAAGTTTCTGCTGCACAGCCGTTTGCATTGCTCCGCTGGAAACTCCTACACTCCACAACAGAGTTTCACAGATTAATTTGGGTGAGGGGCCGTGTCAAATGCCTTCTGAAAACCCAGAGTCTGGTGGAGGCATAGCTGCTCCTGGAGAAGCTGATAATTTGAGCGCTGGCGAAGTGCAGGGGCTGAGGTGCACATCAGAACCCGCCCCCCTCTGGTTTGAAACTTGCCTCTGGTTAGTTTTAGGCAAGACACTCTCTCTCGGCTTTACTCCTCTTTGTCTGCTATATAGAGAGAACAGTACTCCCCTTACAGGGGTATCTGCAAGGACAACATGAAGTTAATATCTATGAAGCACTCTGCTCATGGTTTAAAAAAAAAAAAGCTATGCAAATGTTAAGTATCTTTGCTACCTGAAGACACCAGTTCCATTTTTTTCTGCCCTGGGCAATCATAGTGCTGTAATTGTAGTACTTCTCCGTTCAAAGTGCACATTATCCGAACAACCTTTTCAGGCAAGCTACTGCTGTCCCCATATGATAGATAAGGTAGGAGGATAAGGTGGAGAGACAGCTTTGCCTAAGGCCTAACGCGGAGAGCTAATAACCGAAGGCAAATTTGGAGAGCAGATTTGTAATTCCAATATGCTAAAGGACGTGCTCAGAACCATGACCTCTTCCATTCAAGATGCGCTGCACATCGCACCCTATCATGACAGACCATTTTGTGAAGCGTGTCACTTCAGTTCTTCGCCGTCAGCACCCAAAGAGGAATCGCAGACCACACAGAGAGCCAGGGTGGTATAATGGTTTGGGAGGTGGACCTAGACCTGGAAGATCCAGTCACTTTCTCTCAGCCTTGCCTACCTTGCAGGGTTGTTGTGAGGACAACAGGAGGGGAGCAGCTGTGTAGACCACCCTGAGCTCTTTGGAGGAAGGGCAGTATAAAAATGGTAAAAAATAAATAAATAAATAAACATACCCAATTGTAGGATCATCGCTGGCAGAACTGTCTTTGGTTGCCTCATGCTCTGGCAAAATCCCGGGCTGCACTACTGTGATGGACGTTGTTTAGGGCTGCCTTTGAAGACTCTCCAGTTGATACATAATAGGGCCCCTGAGCACCCAAAGCCACAACTGTTAACTATTTCATCACAAGCTGTCAAAGGGGATCCTATACTTACTATGGCACCAAGTACTAATCTCACTTCTGTTGCAGCCTGTTACAGATCACTAGAGAGTAATGTGGCTGGTTGTCTCCCTCCTCTAGCATTCCCGCTGACTGCTTCTCTCGTTCCTCTTCTAGCAATCTATAACAGGCTGCAAAGGAAGAGACAGGAGTGCTTGGTGCTACAGTAAGGATAGGGTTCCCTTTTATCTGTGGTTTTGGTATCCAAAGTATCCAAGGTATACTCTCTTGAAACAGAGACGTCTGCGTTGGCTCGGTCATGTCATGAGAATGGATGATGACCAGATCCCAAAGGATCTCCTCTATGGAGAACTCGTGCAAGGAAAGCGCCTTGCAGGTAGACCATAGCTGCGATACAAGGACATCTGCAAGAGGGATCTGAAGGCCTTAGGAGGGGACCTCAACAGGTGGGAAACCCTGGCCTCTGAGCGGCCCGCTTGGAGGCAGGCTGTGCAGCATGGCCTCTCCCAGTTTGAAGAGACACTTGGCCAACAGTCTGAGGCAAAGAAGGAAGGCCCATAGCCAGGGAGACAGACCAGGGACAGACTGCACTTGCTCCTAATGTGGAAGGGATTGTCACTCCCGCATCGGCCTTTTCAGCCACACTAGACGCTGTTCCAGAACCACCATTCAGAGCGTGATACCAGAGTCTTTTGAGACTGAAGGTTGCCAACTACTACTGGTATCTGCAGAGTGGGGTGCAGGGGCACACTCCTTGCAAATACCGGGGGGGGGGGGAATGCTTGTATTTGCATTGGCTACTCGTTTGTTTCTGAGCACAATTCAAGTTGCTGGTGAGGACCTATGAAAGCTTAGTGGTTTGGGACCAAGATACTGGAAGGAATATCTCTCCCTCTATGTCTGCCTGTCCTGCAGGTCATCTTTCGTGACTCTGTTGTGGGCATCATCACCTTTAGACTTATGGCGGGCTGTAACTAGTGACAAGTCCTTTTCTGTGGTGGCACCTGCAGAATTCACTCTCAGTCGAGATCAGAATCATCCCCTTTCTACAGTTCAAAAGGGAGTTAACACTTGTTTATCTAGCCTTTAACACAGCCATTTTCAACCACCACTGTGCCGTGGCACACTGGTGTGCCGTGAATGATCTGCAGGTCTGCCTCGGGATTTGGGGGAGGGCCATTTATTAATAGAACCGTTGGGGGATATGAGCCTCCCGCCAGCAGCATGGTGTGCCTTATTGATTGTCAATAATCTGTGCCTTGACAGTTTTAGTACCGTGTCAGTGTGCCGTGAGATGAAAAATGTTGAAAATCACTGCTTTAACAGACTGCAGTTCGTACAGGAAAAGAATCAAAGGCTTTCAAATCATTAAACAGCTATTGTCCTGGGATGGAGAGAAGCAGCAGGAGTTTTCCAAGAGCTAGTTGTGGCAAACGGTGGCTGTTTAAGAATTAGAATGAGATTTTGTTGGATAGAAGCATTCAACATGTGCATTTTGAATGATCTCTTGTTATTATAGTGGGACATAAATTAATGCCACTAAATCTACTTTTGAGATTACAAATGTTCCAAATAAAACAACAAAATCGGCTTATACCTATTAGGTAGATTTTGGTTCTATTATACAAGAAAGATTGAGGACAGTAATGCAGCTGCAGCCAAATGTGTCTCATTTTGATTGCGTAACAGTTTTGTTCCCATTCAAGTAGCTATTGGTGGGGGGGAGGAGTTGGTGATGATTGATTGATTGATTGATTGATTGAATGACTGATTGATTGATTTCCCTTCTGACATCTCATCATTCATTAGAAAGGAACTGGGAGGGAATGGGCAAGATTTCCACACTCAGATGGAAGAAATGCAAAGTGGAAAGCAGCCCTAAGTGAGGCCTTTGCATATGCAGACTCTCGGATGGAACTGAGATCACAATCCTTACCTGGAGATCCGCCAGCACACAGGGGCTGCTGAGCCAGCCTTGAGCGCCATAAGGCATGTTTGCAACAACAACTTGGTAGTAAGCTGTGCCAGCAGGGAGGCCTGCGCCACCGCCACCCCCCAACCCCCCCGCCAACACTTCATCTACTGGAGCAGCTACTGGCAGAAGTAAGAGATGACCTGGGCAGTGCAGGGTTGGGAGGAGGGTGGAAAGGAGGTGAGGAGGGAGTGAAAAGGGCAGACTGGGCCGGGGTGTGTGTGGAATCAATGGAGTAGACCTCTGCCCTATCCTAAACTTCATCCCAGGCCTTCCGGCATTAACGCTATTGGTTACATGGATTTATTCTTGAATAGATTAAGGTCCAAATCCTAACCGACTTTCCAGCGCTGGCATAGCTGTGCCAATGGGACGTTTGCTGCATCCTGCAGTTGGGGGGCAGTCATGAAGACCTCCTCAAAGTAAGTGAATGTTTGTTCCCTTACTTTGGAACTGCATTGCCCTTATGTCGGTGCTGGAAAGTGGGTTAGGATTGTGCCCTAAATCAGTATTTCTCAACATTTCCCCCCCCCCCCACCGTACCACTGCGTATGGTTCACCTATTGGAAGTGACACCAGAAGTAATTGGAGATGTTATTGCCAGTTAGTTCTGGACTGAGAGGCCAGGCACAGCATGACAAACACCAAAAAAGAGGGTCGGGGCAGATAGGGGGACTTTTTGAGTGCGTGAAAAGTACACACTGCAGCTCAACTTGCTGAACCGACCTTAACCTTCTACTGTAGCTTGTTACAAAACATTGCTAGTCTCACTGCCGGCCATGGTGGTCTAGAGGTCTCATGGGTACCACCGGACACCACGTCAAGTAGCACTGGTGGTACAAGTACCACTGGTGGAAAAAAAAACACTGGATTAAATGAAACACCCTGCCAATCGTGTAGATGGCCAGGTAGTCTATGCCAAGGAAATACTGTCGCTTGCAGAGAAAATTAGGAAACGTTCTATGCTTGTCAAATCTGTTAGATTCTCCAGAAACAGCAGCAGCAGCAGCAATGAAATTTCATTAAAACAAACACACTACCATAACTTCCCTTGAATTTTGCCTGGAAATAATTCTAGGTACTTGGGTGAGGAGGACACCAGCTTAGGTGAGCAATATTTGCTTAACAGTCAAGTAATTCAACGTCATACTGTATTGCAAAGCTGCGTGAGTAATTGATACAGTCGCTTCAACACATGCCCAACTGGACAATACACTGACTCAACAGAGTCATCACACGTGTGGCTCATCTCTGGAGCCAGCCTAGATACAAGGAGGAGACAACACCTAGTTCAATAACCCTAGCCCTTTTGCAGCCCCATGTTTCACAGCTGCCTCCCACATGCTCTTCTTGCAAATAATAATTGAGAAAACTAATTTGTAACAAACTTGTGAACTTTCTAAAATACTCCCGCAAGATCCTGTGCCAGCCGCGAGACAAGAAGGGGTGGGACCTGACGGCCAGGTGGGAGAGTTCATTAGGGGCTCTGCAGCTGCTGGGAGAGGTTGCACCTCTCCAGGCGGCTGCAGAGTAGGGGAGGTAACCGCGCAGAGCAACTGCTCCATCCTTTGTCTGCCTTCCCAGACCTGAAAGGGTTCTTTGGGACTCTGGCCTCAGGATCCCTGGGGGACCCCAGGACTGGAACCCGCCAGGGTTTGGAGCAGCCCCGACCCAATCCCACAGGACAGAGGGGCTGCCCCCCTTGTGGCTAATACTTCCAGCCTGCCAACAGCACGGGAGCACCCGGGGGGGCAGCCAGGGGGGGGCCTCTTCAGAGGGGTCGGCTACCACCCCTGAATCTACCCCCTTCAGTACTGGCCAGGGCTGCCTGAAGAGCAACGTTGGGGAGCAGGACTAGCCCGTGATCACACCTGGGATCAGGAAACGGCACTGTTTGCTGTGAGGGAGTCCTGTGGCGCAAGCGGCCCCCATGAATGTAAAGAACATCACATGATTAAACCGGTTCTGCAAGTTGACCATCTCCACCTCCCGTGCTTCTGTCCACTGAATCTGCCCTCCGTTGCCTGGATAAGTCCCCTTCCACCACCCAACCCCAAGGGGAAGAGCCTCTGCCCCCTCCCCCCCGGATACGAAACCCCCAAACAACGTTTTGGGAAGCATCCAAATCTTTTGCAGAACGGGTTTATACTATTAAAAGCTCGTGCTGTGATCAGAAAGAACATTCCGCTCATTCAAGAGGTCCTTTGCTCAAGCAGAATGTTCCTTCCATTCACAGGGGAGCTTTGAGCTGTGAGAGGTCTGAGTGCTACCCTTGATGTGTAGATTGTGAGCCCCTTGGATATTGGACAGTTAGTGTGTGGAGAAAAAAAAATGCTGTAAGTCCCTCTGTGCCTAAGGGAAGCAGCAGGAAATGAATGAATCTATTACTTCCTGTTTGGTCACTTAATCTTTTCACCCCAAAACATGATCAGCAATAAATTTCCACCTACCTGGTCTCCAGGGGTATGTTGCTGTTCAGGACCCAGCTGTTGTGGAGATGCACTGGGTCTTGTGTACTACTCGGAGGGGGTGGAGCGGCAGGACTAGGTTGGCTGCGGGTGGTCATTGACCTTCCCTGCAGGGAGTCAGCTGTGGACAGAGGCTTTCTGCTGCAGGTGCAGGCGTGGGGTGGTGGAGGGGGTGGTGGGAGAGGTCTGAAGGTGAACTGGTTGCGCGGACTCCCTGGCATTTCTGAAATTGAAGAGAAAGCAGGAGAGATAAAGACAAAAAAAAATGGATGGCTTTTATTTGAAACCACAGCATAAAAGTTGCATCTAACAGGTTGACCAGAGTGTTCAGGTCTATCTGTCTATGAAACACGACTATAACTTACAACAGGGGTGCTCACACTTTTTTGGCTCGAGAGCTACTTTGAAACCCAACAAGGCCCGGAGATCTACCAGGGGGGAAGGAGGTGTCTGACAGACACCCCCTTTGATGTATGGAGCCCCTGCTGGACCAGGTCAGAGGAGGCCCACCAAGTCCAGCTTCCTGTGCCCCACAGTGGCCCACCAGATGCTTCAGGAAGCACACGGGAGGCCTCTCCTCTCTCCCCACCCCACATACTGGGGAAGCCACAGGTCCCCCCCAAGAGGCACATGACCAGCCTTGCTGCACTATGGGGGGAGGAGCTCCCCACTCCTCGCCCCCCCAAACTCTTTGTGGCTGCGCCCCGAGACCAGCAGGGAGAGGGAGGTGTCGAGTCACTAGACAAAACTGACATATTAACAGTTTGGAGAGACAGGGCTCCGCGATCTACTCATTTTGCCTCACGATCTACCGGTAGATCGCGATCCACCTATTGAGCACCCCTGACTTACAACTTCATAAAGCACATACGAGAAGCAGAGAAGATCTAAAGATATGACTCTACAGCTAGCACTCTATACCTGCAAGGCATCCAGTCCAGGACCCCCACTGATACAGAATTTTGCAAAAAATTAAATCCATGGTGGAGCTTTAGAAGACTTTATAGAGAACCTGGATGTGACTGGAAGTGCATTGTGGTTGTGTCTGGGAGGTGTTCTGAGATGCAGGGAGGCCATGCGCAGCCCCCGTGACTCAGAAGGACTCAGGTTCCTCTGGGGCGCTCCAGCCACGGGCTTGCCATCTGTGGATATTGAAAGCTGCAGGTGCCAAGTCAATGGATAAGGAGAGCCAACTGTATATGCAAACTTTTTGCTGAAAGTTAAAGCAAGTGACTTATGCAATTTGTCACAGAATTTTTCCCCCAACTCACTGCTCGTTCGTTCGTTCTTTCTTTCTTTCTCTTTATGAATGAATGAATGAATGAATGAATGAAGAGGAATAACTCACTGGCTATCGTGGAGTTACAGCTTTCACATACTACTTGGTCTCATCACCTGTAAATTCCATTTAAGAAAATACTTGTGACAGGAACAGCAACACCACAAAAATAAACAGTGTTCCTGTTAAATCAAAACCAGCCAAACGGTTTTATTCTATCAAGCTTTCTTGCAGGTTGCAGCTACTGTTTTAAGGCAACAATTAAAAGATCCAGCAAAGATCCCCGTGAAAATAACTGATGACCAAGAGACTCAAGTAGGGGAGGATGGGTTGTGCAATTCTGCGAAAGAAGGAAATTAGTATGGGGTTGAAGGTCTCTTGTGCTTTATTATGGTGAACAACATTCACTGAGATAAACTGTGAATCTTAATACACATTATTAATATAATCCCAGCCCTGTAGACTAGTTTGCTCTGTAATAAGATTTTTCAGTATTCAGGCCTTTTCTAAAACTCTGGGAGCCCTGGGGGCTGAAAGTTCATTTATGACCTACCTTTTTCGCTGTAACCATTCCTCACAGTGGGAATCTAACATAGTATTGATGTGGCTCCCTCTGTGTGTAAAGCCTTGGCAAATTGCCCCCTACCCTGTGACCGCTACTGCGAGCCCTAAGCAAATTGCCTCATGACCGTCACCAAAAGTCCCTGTATGTAGCTATCCCAAAAGGGCAGTAAGAATCCCTTTTGAGAACATGAAGGTCAAAACATTAACTCCTTTCTGCCCAGCCCACAGGTATATACATTTGATATGCAACGCTGGACAGACCTAACCTGCCTTTCCTGCAAGGGAAGTCAACCCACCTGGGGATGACTGACCCTGCCATGGAGAGACCACCGGAGACTGGCTTTTAAGAATAGTGGCTACTTCTGAAATGCAAGAGGTCATCATAGCGGCTCCATAGCCTTACTCTGGCAGGATTATACAACAGTGGCAAGAAAATAGCTTGCATTGTCTTCATTAGAGTACGTACCTCTCCTTATTTATACTCTGAAACTTAAGTGAACAACATCTTAAAACTAACATATTTCATCCCAAACCCTTGAGAGTGGATTGGAATAGTTTAAAACAGAATTTGTCCCCTGCTGTACCGCTTCACATGCTCCACCTATTAGAAGTACCACCAGAAGTAACCGTCATTGCCAGTTACTTCTGGATTGGGAAGCCACACAGAACACAACAAACCCCAATAAGAGGCTCAGGGCAGATGGGAGGGCTTCTTCAAGCACACACACACAAAAAAACACGCTGGAACTCAGCTCACCAAGCCAAGTCTCCTACTGGTTGCTTGCTGTGTTGCATTGCTGGTCTCGCTGCCAGCTGGAAGGGGTCTGGAGGTTCCAAGAGTACCACCAGACACCACCTCAAGTACCACTGGTTGAGAAACACTGGTTTAAAACAGCAGTACAAATACTGAATAGTGAGATTTTTTTTAAGTATATCAGAGCACAGTCCCATACATTTTTTTTTCCAGAAATATGTTCCATTTACACCAATGTCTGTCCCAGTTTCCAAAGGTCCTTCAACCAATAAAATGAAATAAATGAGCTCTTGCTACTTTCTCTGGAGGGAGTGACTTTGTCTTTCCAAAGACTTCTAGTACTCCCTCTGCTCCAAAGGGCTCTTCTTGATGAGATTGGGGGGGACGGGACAGATGGACACAAACAGCAAGGAAGGCTGGAACAGTGGAAGATTGTTTCCAGAAAGAGCCTGATCTTTCAGAGAACTCTCAGAGTACGGCCAAAGAAGTTGCAATAAGAGCTGTTGTTCGTGGCTTTGAATTAATACATTCCAGAACCCCGTGTGGGTACCTGAATCTGCCGATATGAGGGGAGTACCACCAGACTACAAGCGTAGTGTATGGCCACAAGTCATCTGCAAGAGAAGCAAGGGGAAAGAGCATCTCTCTAGCCTGGTCTGGTCTCACTGAAGCCGAGATCTGAATCTGGGCCCTGACAATACAGTCACAGCTTTCCTTTTTTCTTATAGTACAGCAATATGAATCCCTGCCGACAATGTGAAGCAAAAGATTTTCCAATAGGCCATTCAATATACACAGTTCTCCATAGGAAAGGATTTTTTTAAAAAGGAAGAGAGTTTATAAACTCTAATTAAAACACATCTTTAGACTGTAATAAAGTCTTTGGACTCTCTGCAATAGTGGCTTGATTTACACATCAGAGCATTGGAAGGAAGTAGACAGCAGAGCAACTCCTTACAAAGAGGGGTTGCTCAGGGATTAAACCAGAGGAAACAAAAGTTCCCTTGCCTTGAGGGGGCCTCCACACTGCCCCCCCCCCACCAAATACAACATGCACTGGAGTGGCAAAGCTGTATTGTAGGGGGAGAATTAGGCAGGACTGGGCTATAATATTAACTATGACCAGAAATGTAACTACAAACCCTGGAACCATTGGTTCCTGGGGCTGGAACCATTCAAGGGGAAGGCTCCACAGGAGAAGGAATGGGGGGTGTGAAGTTGCCGCAACGAGCACGCACTCCTCTGGGAGAATGGTAAGCAGTGCCTGTAGCGTCACCAGGGCTTGCGGCACCAAGTGCCAGAAGCCTGTGTGTCAACCCCATGCAGTGGGCGGGGCAAAACCCCAGACAGTGGGCAAGGTGATGCACCATTGCCTCGTTTCACTGGTTTTTTGGCTATAATTTTTAATAGGATAGACGTATTTCAACGCCGTTTGTTTCATTGCATTCTGCATGAAATTGCACATTGAATGATATATAACATGTTGGTATTATTCTAAAACACCAAAACTTAAAAAAAAAAATTGGCCAGTAGTAGTGTCACCCCCCCCCCGTGTGTGTGTCACCTGGTGCGACCCATACTCCCAGTACCCCCCTAAGGATGCCACTGAGTGGTGCAAGGCAGTCACTTCTGAGTTCTCCCCAGAGGAGAAGGCACTGGAGGGGTGCCCTTTCAAAGAAAGCCTCTGGAGAAGGCCTGGGGCATGTAGCCACAAGTGCCACAAGTGCCTCCTCCTCCAGGGAAAACCCCTTCCTCCAGGGAAAAGGCAGAAGTGACTGCCCTGCATGCCCTTTGGCATAGCGCCAGGGCAGGTGCCCCTCAGGCTCAACCCTACTCCAGTGAATAGGACACTTGTTTGGGAAATTGGCTTATACCTCTATCGGAAGTCTTGGAAGCCAAGCTCGCTGCACTATGTTTTAAGAATATGGCAATATTTTTTGCTTCAAGGCTTTATGGATATTAAATGGCTGAGTTATTAAATAATGCAACAAAAGGTTGTTCAGGCAAAGATGAATAAGGATCTGACTTAAAACTGAATGCTGGAGCTTCGTATAGACATTTATCTGGGTACATATGAACACATGCAGGGGAGGGAAAGGGAAGGGAAGGAGGGGATGGGAGTGATATTCACTGGCTGAGAAGGGAGAGGAAGGAATCTAATGGTACAATGAAAATACTTTTCAGCAATGGAGGCTTCTGATAAAAGTCAACAACAACCTGCCCTCCTCAGGAGCAAAAACAATGTCCTTTGTACCATTTGCTGGTCTAGTATTTCATTCTGTTGTTAACAATTACAGTGGGCCCTCTTTATTCCTGGGTTTATTCCTCTTTATTCCTTTATTCCTGGGCCCTCTTTATTCCTGGGTCTTTATCCATGGATGCCAAGCATGTGGTTGGAGGGCCTCAGAAGGCCTCTTGGACATGACCAGAAGGTATTTCTGGTTTGTGCCAGCCACTTCTGGTTGTGTCTGGAGGTGTTCTGAGGCTTAAGAAGGCTACAGGTGGCTTCCCCACACCTTAGAACAGGGGTGCTCAAACCTCAGCCTGGGGGCCACTTGCAGCCCTCAGGGACTCCCAATCTGGCCCTCAGGGAGCCTCCAGTCTTCAGTGAGCCTCTGGCCCTCCAGAGACTTGCTGGAACCTAAGCTGGCCCAATGCAACTGCTCTCGGCGTGAGGGTGACTGTTCGACATCTTGCGTGAGCTGTGGGAAGAGGGCACCCTCCACTGCTTGCTGTTTCATGTCTGTGATGCAGCAGCAGCAGCAAAGGAAAGGCTGGCCTTGCTTTGTGCAAGGCCTTTTATAGGCCTTGAGCTATTGCAAAACCTTCAATTATTCATATGTTTAATCTCTAATATATTCATTTATGTAAATTTATTCAAATTTTAAATGTAAATTAATTCTTTTTTTTCTTAGCCCCCCGACACAGTGTCAGAGAGATGATGTGGCCCTCCTGCCAAAAAGTTTGGACACCCCTGCCTTAGAACATCTCCCGGACATAACCAAAAATTGCTGGTGTGAACCAGAAGTGACTCCGATTGTATCCAAGAGGACTTCTGGCCGGATGCGGCCAGAATTGCTGCACCGCACCGCTCCCTCCCAGAGGTTTCATTATCCATAGAATTTGGCATCTGTGGGGATCCTGGAATGAATCTCCCACAGATTCTGAGGGCCCCCTATACATCAATGCATTTATGGGGTGATTCCGGTGAAGCCACCAGGGTCATGCAAGGATGGGGAGAAGCAAGAAACAGCCTGTGTTTCCCATGTGTCCCTTAGGTTCCTTCTGGGGTCGACTGTGACAGATACAGCACCCTGTCACAGGCTGTCAAAAAAAAGGGCAGCTGAAGCCATCAGAAAGGGAGCACCCAAAACTGGGGAACATGCCCTCCCATCACCTTGCTGCTTGTCTGGTGAGAGCTCAATCATTGGTTGTTAAGAAGCTTCCAGGAAGCCAACTGACCTGGTCAACCTCAGCTCCTCTGCAGCTATACACACACAGATCCTTGTAGCAATCGCCACAAGCCATCTGCAAGAGAAGCAAGAGGGAAGAGCATCTCTCTAGCCTGGTCTGGTCTCACTGAAGCCGAGATCTGAATCTGGGCCCTGACAATACAGTCACAGCTTTCCTTTTTTCTTACAGTACAGCAATATGAATCCCTGCCGAGAATGTGAAGCAAAAGATTTTCCAACAGGCCATTCAATATACACAGTTCTCCATAGAAAAGGATTTTTTAAAAAGGCAGAGAGTTTATAAACTCTAATTAAAACACATCTTTAAAATAAGCAGTCCTCAAAAGAATCAAAGTGGATTTAGTTCATGTTGATGTTTTCTGTTTCGCTTTTAAAGGACCAGATGCATCTCCAGCAATAACATTATTTAGACGTATTACTCAAGTGTTTTACTTGAATTTCTCTGGGGATCATTAAAGGAGGCCTCCCCCCTCCCCAACACGCACATATGCTATTCATTCTTCACAGTGCTGGTGCAAAATAAATAGTGACATCAAGATTTACTATGTAATAATATAAGAAAATCAAAGCAATGATTTACCTTTCCTTATGAAATCAATAAATTCACATAGCCATTTAAATGTTGCCTTTTAATTCTTGCGGGCAAATTTTAATGGCATCTCACATAAATTATCCCAGGAGACATCTCAGCAGATCCTAATTTAATTTACGTCGCTTTAAAACACAAAGAGATATTTGGAGGGAGAGGAATAACAGCGACTCCTTCCTTCCTTCCTTCCTTCCCCCCCCCTCCCTTAAAATAAGATGGTATATATGTTCAGTGGGTCCTTAGTCAGCAGGGAATGTGTTCCAAGACACCTCTGGAGATACCAAGTATCTCCGCGGGGGGGACGGGGACGAGGACGTTGGCAAACCAGAAGTGCCTTTCAGAAGCGTTTGGGAGCTTCCTGAGACACAGAGGTCATGCCTGACCTCCCCACACCTCAGAAGACCCTCCAGATATGGCTGGAATGCATTTCCGGCCACATTCGGGGGGGGGATCTGAGGTTCTCCAGTCACAGTCTCGGCATTTGCAAATATTCAAATCCATAGATGTCGAGCCACGGATAAGGAGGGCCCACTGTATACAAACTGAATGTTGTATTTAACACACATACAGACCTGTTCTACTGACTTCCCAGCCTTTGGGGAACTTATGTATGTAAAAAATTAGTAATAAATAAATAAAAGTTTCTTGCAAACCTACCAGTTCTTCCCTAATGAAATGAAGACAAGCTAGTCATGTTGTCAGTACCTGGGGATTACCCGAGTTCGCACTTGAGACAAACTAAATCATCTCCTTTCAAGAAACTTTTGTTAGTAGAGCAGTTCAAAAGAACAATCTCATTTGAGACACCGTATCTGTGCAGTATCAAACCCAAATGTCGCAGTAACAAACACATAAAAGGACGTACCCAGGGAAACATACTTTTTCATATAAAGCTAGGCAAGAAAATATTTTTTAATGAGAGCACAACTATTAAAAGAATGCTCAAGATGCTGTAATTATTATTCATTTCTAGAATTGCATCACGACGGAGCTTTACGATCCTATGGGGATTTTAATGTTTATGTATTGTGACGACGGCATCGACTATTAAAAAGCAATTTGGCTGACATTTTAGGTCTTTTGTTGCCAGTTTTAATTGGATTGTTCATCAAGCATCAACTCCCCTGCTAACTGCAAAAACTACAGGCCAACACGAGTTTACAGTAATGTCTGTTTAATGATTTCGTCTTGTCACCGGGCCAAACTTCATAGGGACATATGCATGCCTGGTTTCATACCAAGATCTATAATTAGATAATTGACAGCCAAACAAAATGAAGAAAATAATGAAATTAGAAAATAATAAAAAACGAATGCAATTCCATGGAGCTCTGCATTTAATAGAGTACGGCAGGGGTGCTCAATAGGTGGATCGCGATCTACCGGTAGATCGCGAGGCAAAATGAGTAGATCGTAGAGTGCCGACCCCCCCCTTCAGGTGCCTCTGGGAGGAAACGCCGGGAGTAAGGCCCATTGTACTCAATGGGGCTTACTCCCAGGCAAGTGTGGCTAGGATTGCAGCCTCACAGCCTAATCCTAGGCATGTCTACTCAGGAGTAAGTCCTGTTATACTCAGTGGGGCTCAAGGTACACCAACATACATTGTACACATAAATGTTATATGTTATGATAGCGCGAACATTGTAAAAAAAAACTCTGGTAGATCTCCGGGCCTTGCTGGGTTTCAAAGTAGCTCTCGAGCCAAAAAAAGTGTGAGCACCCCTGGAGTACGGCTTCAGGGGAGTTAAATAATACCATCTATTCAAGAAGACGGAAGCACTGGGAGATAGGATACTTTGCAAAATGTGTAGCCTTGCAAGAAAACAAGGAGACAACAACCACAACTGTGAACAGTTGACAAGGTTTGCAGTGAGTCAGCGAGTCTTGTTCGTTACAGGAGTCATTTTGTCAGATTCAAAGACATTTCTATGATGTCTTTCCCCCCTTCTTCCTTTATGATAATTCTTGGATGGATTTCCAAGAGCAATCGATGCACGGATCTGTGTTGCTGAAAATATTTGGCTGCTTTTATTCAAAAAACATTTGCTCCATTAAGGCTGACTCACGTCTTTTTAAGGCAAGGGTCACACTCCCATTACATGTTATAGGATTGCAACGCTGCCACGATAAAAATAGAATCTGGATCCTTGGTACAAAAAGGAGCTGAAGAAATGAAATGACAAGAGAAAGCTTCTGGATGGTAGGAAAAGTTGACCTGAGGGCCAATAAGGTGGTGGTGAAAGGGAGTGGCAAGTAAGGTGGGGGGGCATCTATTTACCCTCTTGTTTCCTCTTCTTTTTTGAATCCAGGGAGCAGGAGAAGGAATAGCACCACCAGCTAAGGGAAGGCTGCATCTGACATTGTGCCTGAGATACTGGACCCATCCCGGTGCTAATCTAAAGAAAGATATAGAACCGATTTAACCCTGATGGACGGACTCAACCTTGTTTCAACAGTCAGCTGCCGAGCAAGCTGCGTCCTGCAAATCCTGCTCCTTAAGTGCTTGGCGAGAGCGCACCCATCTTCTTCCAAGCTGTTGCCTTGACTCTAATGAGCCAGGTTTACTTTATGGATCATTTTTTTTAACATGACATGGTGTCTCCGAATATAAGCGAAAGTGTCTCGAAAGGACTAAAGTAACTGAAAATTGATAAAACTCCTCTAAGATGAAGGCTTTTCCGGCACTATGCAACAGGAAATCAATTTTAATGCCTTTCATCTCTGCCTATAAAGCACATCTCAGAGGTCCTTTCTTCACCTGGTGCTACTTTTAAGTCTCAGAAAATATCCACTGGCTACAGATTTTGTTTTGCTTCACAGAAGACAGACATTGTCTTAAGCAGTGTGTTTGTTCTGTGTTTTTAACAACTGGTGGGAAGAGTAACTAGTTGTTGCTGCATTCTCTGCAGCCAGTGACGTAGTCAGAGTGGGTGCAAAGCATTACGTTTTGCAGGGAGCCTCACCTTGCATTCACCTCTGGCCTGAAATGGCTACGAAGGGGAGGGGCCACTTGCACGCCGCAGTGAGCACTCCACAAAACTTTGTGCTTTGCACCCCTTCTAGCTACACCACTGGCTGCAGCAGAATGCAGCAACAACTAATTACTCTTCCCACCAGGGGCAAACAGCTGCATTTGATGCTGTAGCTCCGTGGTTCTCACACATTTAGCACCCAGACCCACATTTTAGAATGAGAATCTGTCAGGACCCACCGCAAGTGATGTCATGACCAGAAGTGACATCATCAAGCAGCAACATTTTTAACAATCCTAGGCTGCAATCCTACCCACACTTACCCAGGAGTAAGTCCCATTGACTATCATTGTCAAAAGAATATACACAGTAGCTTGTTACAGGTCTGTAACATTTCCCCAAATGCAGTCACACACCGTGGTAGCGTCAAATCTAATATATACAAAATAAAATATTGAAATGAATGGGTCCCACCTGAAATTGGCTCGCGACCCACCTAGTGGGTCCTGACCCACAGTTTGAGAAACACTGCTGTAGTTACATTTTGAGAAACTGAATGGAATTTGCAAGCCATAGTCTAGACTTCAGGATGTTGGCCAGGTGGGTTTGAGGTGTGCATAACTAGGAACTGCACTGCAAGCATTTGTTGCAAAAGTGACATGTCTGTTTACTGTTTCTGATGGAGTTTTAAGAACAACAGTTTTTGGAAGGGAAATGACCACATGTACAAAGATATGCATTTTAACCAGGCCATTCTTGAAGCTGTAGGCTTCAATGGCTAAATTAAAGATATTACACAACCATTGCAAATGCCATTTTTCAACCACACAAATATTCATACTTTTTTGCCTTGCAGCATTCAGAATCTGATTGAGACGACAATAAAGTTTTATGGAACATGAATCACACAGGGCTGAATATCCAACACTGCAGTGTGGCAGTATACCTCTTAGCAGTTAATCATATTTTTCTCCTGAAAATTTACAGTTTGGGGTATATAAATACATTTTATCCCTCAGAGGAAAAAAACTTTATCTGGAAATATTTCAGACTAAAATCATAAAGTCAAAAATGTAGCCGTTAAACCACAGTATATGTAGTAAAGGGGAGGGGGTGGGTGTCCCTGGAGCATTCATGAAAAATCTTCAAGCCTAGGCCGGAAAGTCATGCTGCAGTGCAGTCCCAGGTAGTCACCATGTGGGTGAGGGAGAGGTGCAAGTCTAGCCTTTGGAACATTTTATTGCTGTAGATGACCCAGTTGAACATCCCTGAGCCCCAGGGAAAGAGGAGTAGAAACAAAAGAGGGTGTTGCTGGTCCAACAACCAGGATTCCTCCAACCAGGCCTCAGAGTTCAGCAAGGGGGAGGGGATTGCTTCACCCCACGTCTTCCTCCAGGATCTTTCCTTGGGCTTGTCCCAGTCCCAGGGTAGCAGCCCTGAGGTAGTCAGTCCAGAGAGCCTTTATAACCATCCCTAATGACTTATTAAAGCCTTGGGACCTTCCCTTCCTGGACTGTATCCCTACCATTTCCACCACCAGCTCCACCTGGTCCAGCCTTAGGGCTTGAGGCAAGTAGCTATCTCATCATGGGCAGGAGGTCTGGTCTAGAGGGTAGAGCTTCCATTTGCCTGAAGATAACATCCACAAGGTCGCCAGTTCGAGGCCACCGGCACCGTGCGACCTTGAAGCAGCTGGCAAGCTGAGCTGAGCTATTTCGTCTGCTCTGAGCGTGGGAGGATGGAGGCCAGGATGGAGGCCAGATCAGAACGAAACATCTGAATTTGTTGTGGCTCTTGAAAGATAGAGCCTTCTTTCAATTGTAAAAATCCCTCCGGGGATTTAAATTAGCCTGCCTATGTAAACTGCCTTGAATAAAGTCTTGAATAAAGACCAAGAAAGGCTGTATATAAATACCTGTACTACTACTACTACTACTACTACTACTACTACTACTACTACTACTACTATTATAATATCTTTCCATCACACTTTGGAAATCCACCAAAAATCAGGCTGCGATCCACCAGTGGGTCCCGACCCACAGTTTGGGAACCACTGAGTTAGGGAATAAGAAACTCAGAGTTAAACAAAGACAAATGCATGAGTTCGGAAAACATGGAGATTTTGGTGCTCCAAATATTCAGATTTATCACCATGCCAGTGTATCAACGGGATAAATAATGTGATAGATTGATTTTGGCAGTCATCACATTTGAAATGTCATAAGCTGTCACTTGTCAAATACCAAATACCATTGCATATTACCTATCAGATGCTGACAGATACTAAATACCATTAAATGTCAGCTATCAAGCATGGTCAAATAGGATTGCATGGTGAATATCAAATACCATTGGTCATATACAGATGGTGAATGGGTTGGCAAATATTCAAGCATTTGGAGAAGAGCTGGAGAATTATTTGGCATTGAAATTTGTGGAGCATAATTTTGGAGGTGCGGGGAGAAATGAGCCAACTCCCTAAGCAAGAGCAGGTATAATATTAGACCTAGTCAACACACTAGAGCAGTGTTTCTCAAACTGTGGTCCGGGACCCACTAGGTGGGTCGTGAGCCAATTTCAGGTGGGTCCCCATTCATTTCAATATTTTATTTTGAATATGTTAAACTTGATGCTACCATGGGATGTGGTTGCATTTGGGGAAATGTTACACATCTGTACTTTTAACAGACTACTATGTATATGCTTTTAACAATGATAGCACATGGGACTTACTCATGGGTAAGTCCCCTGGGGCTGGGGATAAGAATAGGCCCTCAGTTTGGCTGTACTTGTCGTAAGAGGCGACTAAACAGCCACCGGGTAGATGGGACTCGTCAGCCTGGGAAGGCAGCTCATCTGAGAGAAGGAAAACTCTGATCCCAAACCTCCACTGCCTTGTGGCTACATCCAGTTAAGGAAAAGGCTTCAGGAGTCAACCTCGAGGCAAAATCCGGAGCCGGAGTCCGAGGCAGTTCATGGCTGAACACAGTCACGTTCTGGCAACTCCTGCGACGCCGCTGGGACCAACCATTCTGCCTTTCCATTGGACCATTTCAGCGATGTGGAGAGGGGGGATTTGCTGCATGGGAAACAGTCTATCCTCCATATCTACTTTACCCAGCCTTCACGCACTGAAGAGGACACTCTGTTCCAGAACCACCATTCAGAGCGTGACACCATAGTCTTCAGAGGCTGAAGGATGCCAATGACTCATGGGTAAGTGTGGGTAGGATTGCAGCCTAGGATTGTTAAAAAATTTCCTGCTTGATGATGTCACTTCTGGTCATGACATCACTTCCAGTGGGTCCTGACAGATTCTCATTGTAAAAAGTGGGTCCCAGTGCTAAATGTTTGAGAATCACTACACTGGAGCCCTTTACAGACATTCATAGGGGATATAATGAATGCATCATCATCATCATTTTTATTTAGGGAGGCCTTTTATGCTGACACCAGGGGGCATGGCACTCTTTGAATGGATTTTAAATTTGGGATCCAGGTTTTTATTGTGTTTTATTGTTTTTAATGTCTTTTATATATGTATATTTTATGTTTTTAATTATGTTTTTTAATTGTGAACTGCCTTGAGTGTCCTCATTGGATAGAAAGGCGGGATATAATCTCTAAAATAAATAAAAATAAAAATCATAGTGAAAACCACTGATCCAACTTACCAGGCAAATGGAATTCAGGCATATCTTGGTTCACGCAGTTTTGATTTACACGTTTTTGAAATAACGCACTTGTTCAATTAATACCGGAATCCTAATTCACGCATGCAAATTTTAAAATAATCCAGTAAAACTTCCTGGGCTTCCACATGTTGAACTGGCAGTACAGACATGTGTTATATCTCTCAGTGTGAAATCATGTCTGGAAAACTTTATTCTGCTTTGTCTGGGGAACCTAAAGCTAAAAAGGCATGAAACGCAATCACAATTGATGTGAAATTAGATGTGATCAAGTGCCTTCAAAAAGGAGAGCGTGCATCGGATGTTGGCCACGTGCTTGGTTTATGTGAGAGCACTGTTAGAAATATTTGAGTCAGTGCCAAAAAGATAAAGTGCTCAATCAGGGACATCTGCAGGTTCAAAGAAAACCTCTTTGCTCAAAGTTCTATAAAGGAACACATGGAGTAGATGTTGAGCACATGGATCGAAGATAAAAACGAGAGCAAAGTAACCGTCAACATGTTCCTAAACCCTAAGCGTGCAAAATCTTTGAAGGACTACAGAAGGATGAAGAAGGCCCAGTGAAGCAATTCAAGGCTAATTCTGTACATCCAAGTTCAATTCAAGATTTTTGGGAAAATGTCCAAGTTGCCTATCTTCCCCCAAACACCACATCCATCATCCAGTTAAAAGATTCAAGTGTGAATAGTATGTTTAAGGATTATTTCAAGAAAACATTTAATGCTGTCTTGTCCATGGAGAAAATGACTGCTAAAGATCTCTGGAAATTGTATAACATTAGAGCCTCTGTGATGCTTGTTGATGAGGCATGGGGTGCAGTTACTTCTATGAATGGTGTCCGGGGGGAAAACTGAGTCCATAGCTAGTGTGTGCCTTTGGAAGATTTGGTGTTGAAGTGACCTACCTAAAGGCTCAATCCTGTCCAACATTCCAGTGCTGATGCAGCCACAGTGCAGCCCCGAAGTAAGGGAACAAACATTCCTTTACCTTGAGGTGGCTTCTAGGATTGTCCCCTCACCATAGGATGCAGCACAAGCCCCAATGGCATGGCTGCACCAGTGCTGGAATGTTGAATAGGACTGGGTCCTAAAAACAGAGGGGAAAAAACTGTGTGTTTGGCTAAGAAAGTAGGTCTTGAAAAGGTGAAGCTAGGACAGTGTTTCTCAATCAGTGGTACTTTTACCACTGGTGGTTCTGGAGGTGGTGTCCAGTGGTTCATGCAGGACCCCCACTGCTTGGCAATGAGACCAGCATTGCAATGCAATAAGCAGCAGTAGGAGACTTGGCTTGGTGGGCAGAACTCCAGCATGCGCTTTTTGCGTGCTCAAAAAAGCCCACTCCATCTGCCCTGCACCTCTTTGTTGCGTCATGCCTGGCTTCTGAATCCAGAAGTAATCGGTGATGACATCATTGCTTGTTACTTCCAGTGGTATTTCCACTAGGTGGTCCTTGCAAAGTGGTATGGTGGGGGACACACGTTGAGAAACACTGAGCACTGATGTTCAGGAGTTATTAAGACTCTCATAAAGAAGGACTTCTGCCCAAAGACTTGCTTGACCTTGAAAAGGAGAAAGAACATGAGGAAGTGGAGAACAAAGAGGCAGCTGAGGTCATTCAAACTCTTAATGGCTCTGCAATTGACAGAGGCATTCCGTTTAATTGAGAGCACTTCAGCTGTGTTAGACAAAGGCAATTCAAAAGGTGAACATAGCTCAAAAGCGAGGAGAGATGCGCAGCTGGCTATGCAATACTACAAAGAAACACTGCAAGAAAAGAAAATGAAAACCACCCAAGGCCCTGTGATTGTGCTTCTCAAAAACTTTGTGAGATCCAAAATCTGGTGACGACAAATTATCTCAGCCATCAGCACCTGTAGCCTCACTCTTCCAGTTCCAGTACCCCCCCTTTCCTTAAATTGTCAGTCATCAACCCAAGTGATACCTGACTTCCCCCTAACCTGTACTATTTGCATACATTCCTGTGGTTCATGTATTTTTAATTTACACCTCGTTTGATATGCCTTGACCACACCACCAAATTTGCAGCTTGCCCAGCCGCACCTCTTGAGCAAGCAGCACGTCAGAGGGTCCTCAAGTCCCAACACCAAGACAGTGGCCTGTTCTGTGGAGGGAGGGACAATGCCAGAAGCTTGACCAGATCTGCTGGAGCCAAGTGAGTCTGGACCCAGGCATCAGCAAACCCTTTTTCTCCTAAGATCTTCCTGTAAGTGTATGGAATATCCTCACAACTCTGGTTTGAGTCACAATTCCTGGTTTGGGAACCAATGGTCCAAAGTATGCATTTGCATTAACAAGGCTAAGTAACTGGGAATTATTTTTTCAATGCACAGATCTTCCTTGCTAGATTATGGGGAATAAAAGAACCACAGTGAGTGGCTGCCATTGTCCTATATGTGGGCACGTATGTCACCCTCTGATGGTTGCTGATATGAATGTCTCCTGCCAAGGCTAGTCTGAGATTCAGAAAGCTGTGCAGTAACGAGAAATAGCGGAGTGCAGAAAATCCACTTTAATCTGCCCTTTTCTGGATGGTTTATCACTGACAGTGCTATTTGGTCTCTTCCTCTTGTCATCTCTGAATGAGCTCCATTACAGGTGACAGCAAGAGTGCACGTGAGGACATAAAAAGACCTAAGAAAGAGCCAGGGGTAAAAAAAATAAATAAATGGATTGAGCACAAATGTTGAAAAAATTCTTCTATTGAATGGGGGGACAGGGAACAAGGAAATTCTCCTTTTTCCAGCTGATATTATTTATGTTTCAAATGCACTTACATATATGCTAGTCCTTTTATGGGATACTGTTTAATGCACTGCTTCTCAAACTGTGAGTTGGGGCCACTAGTTGGGTCATGAGCCAATTTTAAGTGAGTCCCCATTCATTTCATATGTGCATTTTATTTTTAATATTAGTCTTGATGCTACCATGTTACAGTCCTCATTATCTGCTCTGGTTAGGTTCCTGGAAAACATAGCGGATACTAAATTAAGGGATATTGAGTGTGCAATCCTATCCACACTTTCCTGGGAGTAAGCCCTATTGACTACAATGGGACTTACTTTTGAGTAGACAGGCATAGGATTGGCTCTGAATCACTGAGCCTATGGGGAAAATGGCATTGGGTTCCGGGGGACCCTCTTCACCATACAGTCTATGGATTTTATGAACCTGAAACTTAACTTGAAGACTGTGGGACGGGGTGATAGTGAGGGCTCATCAACATCAAAAATTTCCTCCTCCATGCTGGATGTCCCTTGATGTGTTGAAGGTTAAGGTGATGCAATTTATCTGTGCTATCCCTCAACTCGTTGAAGGTTGCTGTCCCAAAATTGAGGCCTCAGAAAACAGCAGCAGGGAGGGGGCTGCTTCACCTACCATCCTCCTCCTCCTTCTCCACCTGTCTCTTAACTTCTTCCATTACTTAACTAAATCCATTACGGGGTACAAGCCATGATGTGTATGCGCAACCTCCTGATTTTAGAAATGGGTTATGTCAGAATGCCAGATGCAAGGGAGGGCACCAGGATGAGGTCTCTTGTTATCTGGTGTGCTCCCTGGGGCGTTTGGTGGGCCGCTGTGAGATACAGGAAGCTGGACTAGATGGGCCTGTGGCCTGATCCAGTGGGCTGTTCTTATGTTCTTAACTACAATTCCCAGGAAGCCTTGCAGGTCTCTTGTTATCTGGTGTGCTCCCTGGGGCATTTGGTGGGCCGCTGTGAGATACAGGAAGCTGGACTAGATGGGCCTATGGCCTGATCCAGTGGGGCTGTTCTTACGTTCCCTTGGCTCGCTCCAGCCACAGAACAGCCCTTAGGTAGTCTTCCAGAGACCTCTCATCATCAGCCTCTCACTGATGGGCCTGAGAAGGTTCAGCTGGATCCCCAACATGGTGCCAAATATGGTGGGGCAAGTCATTCACAGATAAAAGAACAGTCACAGGTAATGAGGAGGAGGTGGCAATTTTGCAAATTCACAGATAGCGAATTCACAGATAAGCAAATTCACAGATAGCAAATTTGCATATAGACAGAACTGACTCTATGTGAAGTATTTGGGGAAACGTGACTGATCTGTACTTTTAACAGGTCACTGTGTAGATGAGACATTTTCAACCATTGGGCCGTGGCACACTGGCGTGCCGCGAGTGGTCCACAGGTGTGCCACAGGAATTTGAGGGAAGGTCATTTATTAGTAGGGCCAATAAGGATGTGAGGCCCCCATTGGCAGCATGGTGTGCCTTGGCAATTATCAAAAAACCTGATGGTGCGCCTTGACCATTTTAGTGCCTTGTCAGTGTGCCGTCAGATGAAAAAGGTCAAAAATCGCTGATGTAGATGCTTTTTAACAACGATAGTAATTAGGGCTTACTCCTGGGTAAGTGTGGATAGGATTGCAGTATTTGGGTTGTTTAATGTTTTCTTAAACAGATCAGCAAGTGTTTGGTACAGGTAGGTGGTACTTGGTATGGTGGGAGGGTTTTTTTTACAAAAAAAAAATAAACTTTTAATTTACTTATTAGGGTGCAATCCTAACCCCTTATGTCAGTGCTTTACAGCACTGGCACAGAAGCGCCAATGGGATGTGTGCTGCATCCTGCAGTTGGGTGTCACTCACGGAGGCCTCCTTAAAGTAAAGAAATGTTTGTTCCCGTACCTCAGAGCTGCATTGCCCTGAAGTCGGTGACGGAAAGCACTGACATAAGGGGTTAGGATTGCACCCTTATTTATTTAATTTTGTCATATGGGGTGTTAAAATTTTCCTGCTTGATTATGTCACTTCCAGCCATGACATTACTTCCAGGTTAATGACATCACTTCTGGTGGGTCCCGACACATTGTCACTCTACAAAGTGGGTCCCAGTGCTAAAAGGTTTGAGAATCCCTAGTTTAATGAAATGAAGTCTCTCTCTCTCTCTCTCTCTCTCTCCCCTGCAACAAACTGGAGCAGACCATTGTGTACCCAGATAGAACAACTACATTTCCTTATAACTACATTTAAACTACATTTACATACATAAACTACATTTATCATCCCTGGGGGCTAGGGATAAGAACAGGCCCTCAGTTTGGCTGTACTTGTCATAAGAGGCGACTAAACAGCCACTGGGTAGATGGGGCTCGTCAGCTTGGGAAGGCAGCTCATCTGAGAGAAGGAAAGCTCTGATCCCAAACCTCCACTGCCTTGTGGCTACATCCAGTTATGGAAAAGGCTTCAGGAGTCAACCTCCAGGCAAAATCCAGAGCCGGAGTCCCTGAGGCAGTTCATGGCCGAACACAGTCACGTTCTGGCAACTCCTGCGACGCCGCTGGAACCAACCGTATTGGCCTCTGCCTTTCCATTGGACCATTTCAGCGACGTGGAGGGGGGATTTGCTGCATGGGTAACAGTCTATCCTCCATATCTACTTTACCCAGGCTTCGCGCACTGGAGAGGACACTCTGTTCCAGAACACTATTCAGAGCGCGATACCATAGTCTTCCGAGACTGAAGGATGCCAACATGATTTTCTTTTATGTTCTATTTCAATAAAAAACTATACAGATGTGCGTGTTTTAACAAATGGGGTTCTTTAAAAATTAAAATGAAAAGACTTCCTTAAAATGAAAAGTATTCCCTTTTATTCCACCCAAGCGTTCTCTTTCGGCGTTTTGTTCTCAACCCTCCCATTAGCACACAGACGCACAGTTTTGTGACCAATTCAGGTGTTCAGACAAGCATCTCCATCCAAAGTTCTCTCATCAGCGAGACAAAAGTTGTAATTATTTCAGCTTGATAGAGAACCGCGAGACAGTCTGAGAAAGAACGAGGCCCGCAGAACGAGCCAATGGTGAACCTGCCACTGAAACGCAGGGCTCTCAGATTTTGTTGATATGGTGTGTATGCCGGTTCAAGTTTACTAGCAGCTAGAAATCCCAGAGTTCTTGCCTTCCAAAACAACATTTCTTCATTATGGCAAATAGGCTCATTTAAAATATTTATATCCCACAAACTTCCATCCCATTGATGGGACTGCCAGGGCTGTTAACCAATGTAGACAATGTATATATAAAAACTGAAGCAATTGCAAAACAGTTGTGTGTGTGTGTGTGTGTGTGTGTGTGTGTGTGTGTGTCTGTTTTCCCACCGTGCGTCTACAGAGCTTGCGTCCTGAGTACACTTCTGTACTGCAGCGAGTCATGGACTCTCCGCTCACAACAGGAGAGGAAACTGAACGCTTTCCACATGCGCTGCCTCTGGCGCATCCTCGGCATCACCTGGTAGGACAAAGTTCCAAACAACACAGTCCTGGAACATGCTGGAATCCCTAGCATGTATGCACTGCTAAAACAGAGACGCCTGCGTTGGCTCGGTCATGTCGTGAGAATGGATGATGGGCGGATCCCAAAGGATCTCCTCTATGGAGAACTCGTGCAAGGAAAGCGCCCTATAGGTAGACCACAGCTGCAATACAAGGACATCTGCAAGAGGGATCTGAAGGCCTTAGGAGTGGACCTCAACAGGTGGGAAACCCTGGCCTCTGAGCGGCCCGCTTGGAGGCAGGCTGTGCAGCATGGCCTTTCCCAGTTTGAAGAGACACTTGGCCAACAGACTGAGGCTAAGAGGCAAAGAAGGAAGGCCCATAGCCAGGGAGACAGACCAGGGACAGACTGCACTTGCTCCCAGTGCGGAAGGGATTGTCACTCCCGAATCAGCCTTTTCAGCCACACTAGACGCTGTTCCAGAACCACCATTCAGAGTGTGATACCAGAGTCTTTCGAGACTGAAGGTTGCCAACAACAAATATCTGCCAAAGTCCCAACCTGGCTCAGGACCAGGTTGGGAGGATCGAACTTCCACTTGCTGCCCTACCATGATGCGGATTCAGATCTGACTCCCCCATGGCTGTTTGCTCTGGTACAGAAGCTTTAGTTGCTAGCAAGTTGGGGGGAGCATATGTGGACATCAAGCATATGTGCTGCCTCTGAGGAGGTACTTGCAGCAGTAGCATAGTGGTAAATATTGGAGGTGCCACAATATGCCCTCCTACTTGCCGCAAGAGCCATTCTGGGCAGAGATGGCAACACAGTGCATTGCTGTTGCTCCCAGAATGGCTCTGATGGTGAGTGAGGGAGGGGTACACTGCAGTGCCTGCAATATTTAGTGCACTGCCTCCCCTGCAGCTATGCTACTGACTTGCAGTGCCACTGTTCGACTGCAGTGTACCCTGAGGAAAACCATGCGCTGACCCAGTGTGGTGCATCCCACCCTCTGCCAGGATATTGCTTGCTACCACTAGTCATGAGGATTTAGGGGCTGGGTTGGACAGGCTGGTCCTCCTACAGGTGTGGGCACATAGCTAGAGCCCAACCTGGTCAAACTTGGCACCACCCCAGGCAGAGGCTGCATTGCTGTCAGGAGGCCAACACACAGGCCCTTTGCTGCCATCCCGGATTGCCCCACCCGCAAATGGAAGTTTTTCCCCAGAGTCCCTCTCATCATTTGCTGATGGGGAGAACAGGAGAAGGAGGAGCGTTGGGACAAGCGTTCATTTATGCAGTAACTCCTCCTTCTCCTCCCCAAGATCCCTGCGAAGATGCAGCAAACTTTGGGAGAGAGCACACTGGCAGATAGGGGAGCTGCGACGTAGCTGGTCCATGTGGCACCCAGGACCATAACTCTTGATGCCAATCCTTGAAGTGCCTGACCTGGAAGGAATTGCAACTTCATGATGATGTCATTACAAGCTACTTTCGGGTTATGGCATGCTCAGAAAGGTTGAGTACTGCTCTGAGCAACCAATGGCTTTTTTTTTTTGAGAAAAACCAGTTGGCCACTCTAAGCAGCTTGCAACTGCTCCAAGAGCCCCTGAGGAGGGGGTGCGGGAGAAGTTACTGCGGCAGTGGTGAGATCTCCTTGCTGCCACAGTACCTTCTCCTGCACCCTTTTTGCAACCCCTCACCCCCTCGTAGGCCCACAGCCAGCTTCAGCCATCACCTCCAAGAGCAGAACAGAGGAGTATTTTGCCCCACCCCAGCGTGGTGTCTGGGACCCTGTACCTCCATCCCCTTTAGCTACACCACAATGGGGGGAGTTGCTGCTAAAGCTGCTAAGGACCATACAGAGGAAAATATTCTTTCCCCCCCCCATTATTGAGGGGGAGGGGAAGCCACCCAGTAATCTGTGGGGACACAGCTGCCCACCTAGTGCATGATGAGTGGGGGGGGGGGAGGCCTGACTCAGGGCTTTGATAATAGTCCAAGATTTAAGGTGCTAATTAAACACCTCTGGCAGTAGCTTCAAATACAACCTTGGTTCAGATTCAGTTGCAAAGGAAAATAAGCAAACCTCCTGATGAATTCGACATCAGCAATTTCACGCTTTTTTGTTGGTGAGAGATAACATTCAGGCCAACAGTACAGTGTTCTGGGAGGCTGAAAGTACATAATAATTTCTGACTGTTGCCTTGGAACAAGACCTCTCTTTCAGTGGGTTCAGTTGGCCCAACACACAGCACCCTGAATCTGCACTTGGGAGGCTTAAGATCAAATCCCAGTTCATCCTCCATCTCAGTGATCTAGGGCAGGGATCTCTAAACTTTTCGGCCAAAGGGCCGCATCAAATATCTGGCATGGTGTCGAGGGCCGAAAAGAAAATTAAATATAAAATTTAAATAAATGCATTAGAGATGGAACTTAGATGAATGAATGAATGAATGAATGGGCTCAAATGTCCAGGATTTCTCCAAGCACGAACACAGCCAAGGAAATAAAGCACATACAAGCACAACTCTGGTTCTGTTTGGTCAACTGGGCCAGAGGCTCTCAGGGGATCAGAGGCTGGCCGCGGGCCGAATAGAGGCTCTTCGTGGGCCGCCTCTGGCCCCTGGGTTGGGGTTTGGAGACCCCTGATTTAGGTGAAGTCATTCCTCTTCTTTCTTTTTTTTTTTTAAACAACAACAAAAAAATGGACATGGCTTTGAAATGCCACAAAATCAATGTGATTTTGAGTTGCCACAGAAAATATTTGAAAGCACGTCACATCATGCAAGTCCCATCCAAATGATTAATTATGCACAAGATTTTCCACTGGAGGTTCATGAAAATGTATAGAAACCAAAGCACAAATCCCTTCAATAATCCATCTATCACAATAGAACCTGGAAACTTTAATCAATATTCATATTGTAGTTTTCCCCATAGGCAAAGACATACTTTTTCTGGAATTAATTAATTTAAATAACTTGCTGAGGATTTTAAATATATATTAGCAGATTGGTAACTTAGTGCTCTCTCTCTCTCTCTCTCTCTCTCTCTCTCTCTCACACACACACACACACACACACACACACACACACACACACACAAGGACCACGGCATCAACTGGTAACTTGACTGTGTGATGCTCCACAGGTAAACCTCTCAATGACCTCACTGCAACTCAAACACAGAACTTTAGAACCAAAGTCACTGGTTAGATTCAAACCACCACTAGAGGAAGAAAAATAGACACTTGTGGTCTCGCCCTCCGCTTAAGAATTCACACAGTACTATAACAGATGGGTCCTATAGCAATTCTCAAGCTTTAGAATACTTTCACCTGTCAACCCTGAGTCATGACTTGGCAAGTGGTCAGAAAGCGACACTCTATGTAAAACTGGAAATAGGAAATGAATTTTTTGTGTGCGTCAGGGTACATGCTCTGCTTGGAAGCAAACACAAAGAGTCTTACTGTATCCTAAATCTAATGGATTTAACTCACACAAACTTTTTCAGTAGATTTCAGAGGATCCACTACAGTGGATCACTTCACCAGATACATAAAATATGAATATCCCGTTTCGATTCTGCCGATTCTGTGGCAGCTCTTGAGCTGGCACAGGATTGAAGAGTCCCGTGTTGGGCCACACGGCCCAGGTTCCAGTGGAGATCAGCTCTGACGGCTCTGGCCCCTCCCGCACCCCGTCACGCCTCTTATCGAGAAGAGGGCCACTGCGATCAACTCAGTACCAGTAACACCTTTGTCTGTTCTTCCAAACTAAGTGAGCAAGGAAGATCCTGGGGGCAGAACTGCCATTTGGCCCGTTGAGAAGGGACATATGTGAAGGCAGCGGCAATGTGAGTGAAGTGCGTGTGCAAAATTTCAGCATCATTTCCAGAACCAGTCCAGCTTGGACGAGGACTGGTAATCTCTCTCACAAGTTGTTGTTCCCGGTTGCCGTTTTCAATGCTTAAAGTACCCCCCGGGCACATGCAATTTGCCGTCGGTCTGCGTCTCTGCTATCTAAACAGTAAACTGTTTAGTTACTATGCATAATGAAAGATGCAAAGAGTGAGCATGAATTTTTAACAGTGTTTTTCTTAGCGCGATAATTACAGCATCCAGATTGGCAGAAGCAGCCGGCAACTTAAATCATTTAAACACAAAATTTGTAGATGGTAGGTGTAATTAAAGGAAAGAAAAGAAAAAAGGTATCTCCCGGAGTTAGCCTTGTATAACTGGCATGTCTCTTCATGCCATAGCATTGCGGTTCACCAGGAGCCTGGGGTGATGAATCGCACAGAAAAAACAGGAGCCCAGTATCTCTGTGGCTCAGACAAGGGCACTCTTCCACAGTGCAACCCTGAAGCACAACCCTGAAGCCACTGCACCTGCGTCTCCTAGAGCAATTCAAGACCAAAACAGGAACGTGCTTGAAGCATCTCAATTCTCCCACCAACAGCTCAAGAACCCAGGACAATGTCGCAACCTCATGAGATACAGACGTTGGGGTAGACAAGTCCCGTCAACAGAGATTAACGCACTGCCTTGAGGCCAGAACAGTAATGTCATGATGTCACATGACATTACTTCTGGGTACTCTTTGGAGGAAGGGCACTCACTGCAGTGGTTTTGCATGCTCTGTTCCTTCTCCTGTAAAGGCTCCCCTTGAACCCACCAGAACCTCCTTCTCTGTGGAGAAACCAGAAGTGACTGCCTTGCGTTGCTTGCTGTACAAGGCAGTCACTTCCACGTTCTCTCCCAAGGAGGGGTGTTCGCTGCGGCAGCTTTGTGTGCACCCATTCCTTCTCCTGTGGAGGCCGGAGCTTGGGGGGCATTCATGTGCCCTTCTCCTTGACACAGTGCCAAGGGTGGGTGCTTCTTAGGGCCTGTCCAAGTTACGCCTCTGCCTGTCAGTTGCTGTGGCACTTCCAAAGCTGCCAGTCCTACGAGGGATGACGAGGGAGGTCTGGAAGTGGCGGCCCATAAACGTCCCTCTTTGTGGGGCCCAGTACTTGACTGGATGAGTGACACCGATGCCTATAACTGGTGCCCAGTTACGGGCAGACTCTCAGCTTCTGAGAGCCCCCAGCGCAAAATGGCTGCTTGAGGAGGTGGAGCCAGTCACAGTGTTTGGGTATGGGGCAGCCAGGGGTTTTTAAATAGCACCTGGTAGGATGATATCAGATTGCTGCTGCTCTGACCCTAAGCCATGGGGACCCTTACTGGGTGATGGGAGGGGAAAATCACACAGGAGATGCTTCCCAGGTGATGCTTCCCAGGTGAAAAGCATGGGCCTGACCCCTTTCAGGAACACAGTCCTTGGGTGTCCCCACCAGGCCCCAACCAGGATGTCCCTGGTTGTCTATGGGGACAACCAGGATGTCCCCATAGACCAGGCTGCTCTATGATGCAGCCTAGACCTGACAGGCAGGACCTGACCACTGATTCCCCATGTTTATCACACTTCCATTTTACTCCAAGGATCACACTTGCAAGAAACAGTCTCTGAGGTTATCAAAGGCGGCAGCAGGGGGAACGAGAATGGCTCTGGTGAGCAGCAATGAGGTTCTTTCCAATAAATGCAGTAGAAAATACATTCACATCCATTTTCAGCTGTGGGAATTAATGTGCTGCCCCGCTAGCCCGCTCAATCGTAATGCTCGGAAACAGCAAATTCCAGCCTCTGGATCATACTCAGTGCAAAGGGACATTTTTCGAGCACTTATTTCAAGGGTCAGGGAGTCATTCTGCCATTATGGGTCATGCTTACTTATATAAATAATTCACACTAATGGCATATATTAATGCAGAGGGCATTATTAGGCAACACATAGATGGTGCTTTATATATGGAGAACAGTCAGCTGTGCAAAAAAAATCTCTCTCACAGGAATAACTGCACATCCTTTCAATATTTTTCTCTCTCTTCAAAAGGACAGTAGTGTCGATAAGAAGAGAGGAATGAAGAGTAGCTCTAATATCTGGTTGCTTAAGCAATGGCAGTTCAGCCTAGATGGAATGACATTTTCAACACCTGGTTGGTCTTCTAAAGAGACTGAGGCCTTATTTAGAAGTTTCCCAGAGTGGCAGGTTTGTACCACATCCGGGGGGGGGGGCATTCTGCTGGCACCTGCAGCTCGGACTCACATAGCTAGGGAAGTTCCAAACAACACAGTCCTGGAACGTGCTGGAATCCCTAGCATGTATGCACTGCTAAAACAGAGACGCCTGCGTTGGCTCGGTCATGTCGTGAGAATGGATGATGGGCGGATCCCAAAGGATCTCCTCTATGGAGAACTCGTGCAAGGAAAGCGCCCTACAGGTAGACCACAGCTGCGATACAAGGACATCTGCAAGAGGGATCTGAAGGCCTTAGGAGTGGACCTCAACAGGTGGGAAACCCTGGCCTCTGAGCGGCCCGCTTGGAGGCAGGCTGTGCAGCATGGCCTTTCCCAGTTTGAAGAGACACTTGGCCGACAGACTGAGGCAAAGAAGGAAGGCCCACAGCCAGGGAGACAGACCAGGGACAGACTGCACTTGCTCCCAGTGTGGAAGGGATTGTCACTCCCGAATTGGCCTTTTCAGCCACACTAGACGCTGTTCCAGAACCACCATTCAGAGCGCGATACCAGAGTCTTTCCAGACTGAAGGTTGCCAACAACAACCTACTGCAGGAGTGCAGGTAAGCCTGCATGGGGGAGTGGGAGGAAAGGGGTGGGGAGGAATGGGAGATTTTCTGGAGAGGGTGGGGGAGGGGAGGAGGCAGAACAAGGAGGGGGAAGATCCGAGCTGACTGAATGCAGCAGCATAGCAATTGGGGGCAGTCCACCCTGGGTCTAGAGCCCCAGCCAAGAGGAAGCGCGTGTTGTGTTCGGCAGCAAAAGGGCCCTCCTGCCCTTCCCAAGGTTCCAAATGGCCAGAAGTGGCTGCCTAGAAGGAATTCGGTGGTATGTGCAATGGCCATCATGTTTAACGCCGAACCATTTATGGGTTTTGCCAGCTACAATACACATGAGCATCACCCTCAAGAATCATGTTTGCTTCAGAAAATAATAATAATAATAATAATAATAATAATAATAATAATAATAATAATAATAATAATAAACTTTATTGTTACCCCGCCTTTCTCCCCGAAGGGACTCAAGGCGGCTTACAACAGGTTAAAACAGATTTAAAACATAATTTAAAACAAATAAAAAACATATTAACACATATCATAAAAACAGCAGTCAGATAAAAAGCAGTCAGGTCAAAAGAGCATAGAGCAGCAGCAAATCATAAAAGAATCAGGCCTGTAAAAAATATTAAAAGCTGTTAAAAAGATGTTAAAAAGGCTGAGAACTAAGAAGGCTTGTTTAAACAGAAGGGTCTTCAGGCCTCGCCGAAAAGTTTCAGGAGAGGGAGCCGTTCTTAAGTCAAAGGGAAGGGAATTCCATAGCGTTTGTGCCACTACTGAGAAGGCCCCATTTCTTGACGCCGCCCCACGTACCTCCCTAGGCGGCGGCACTTGCAAAAAGGCCTTCTCTGATGACCTGAGAGGACGAGCCGGATTGTACGGGATCAATTAATTTCACACACATGTAATTTGACCTGTTTGAGTCAAGCAATCCCATTCACAGTTACCTGGGAGTAAGTCCCCATTGAACTCAATGGGGCTTCCTTCTGAGCAGATGAGAACATTAATTAATTGACTTAGGCCCAAATCCTAACCAACTTTCCAGCTCTGACATAGCTCTGCCAATGGGGCATGTGCTGCACCCTGCAGTTGGGGGGGGGCAGTCACTGGAGGCCTCCTTAAGGTAAGGGAATGTTTGCTCCCTTATCTTGGAGCTCATTGCCCTTAGGTCAGTGCTGGAAAGTTGGTTAGGATTGCGCCCTAAGACCCATATGATCCTTCTGTCCAGGTTTATTTCAACAGCCTATCCAAATTTACTCTGTAGGCTCTTTGGGGGCAGGGGCCTGTCTCACAAGGCACCACTTATTCTGTAACTTATGTGAATAAAATACTGCCATGAAAATAATACTAGCACCAGTCAAACACAGTCCATCTGGCATGGCTTCATTGTTCCTTCACTAGCAGTAACTTTTTGAACTGCTCTACGTGTATGGAGACCCTCTCGCCCTGACACTGACAAGCAGAGGAAAAATTAACATTCCACTCCTCTGTGCTGCCAAGAGCATGATCAAGGGGGCACCAGACAGCCAGAGGCACTCACATCTGGACTATTGATTTTCAGAGTGTGGATCACATCTCAGACAGGGCACCGGAGGCTCCCTATTACATCCATCCCTTTCTCCCTCATCTGCCACTTGCCGTTCTCTGCAGCATGCCTTAACCACTGCTCAAATCCGGCTTGGGCTGCCAGCTTTCAACAGGAGCTTTCAATACGAAGTCTGTTCAGGGGGAAAAAAAAAAAAAAGGATGAGCAGCTCTTCTAAGAAGTACAATTGCTGAGGCCCAGGTCTCAAAGGTTGCTCTGATCTTTGGGGCCGGCACAGCAGGATCAATGTCCAGTGAGGTTTCCTTTTATTTTTCCCCAGCACAAACTGCTGTTTTCAACAATTCAACGATTTCAGTAGTATTCAAACGCAACTGACTGCTGCAAGTTATTTTTTCCATACTCTGTTTGATGTCGCAGCCTCCCTTGCCATCAGGGAAGATTCAACTTGCAGAATCCTACAGAAGAATCCATCTCCCTCCTGAACCCTGCACTCTCCCGCACCCTCTGGGACATGCCAAGTACACCCAATTTATTTTATTTATTTATTTATACAGGTATTTATATACCGCCTTTCTTTGGTCGTCAGATGTCTCCTCAGACTTTAATCCAAGGCGGTTTACATAGGCAGGCTGTTCTAAACCCCCGTAGGGATTTTTACAATTGAATAGTTCTAGTCTTTCATAGAACTCCTCCTTCCAGCTAGATTCCTTCCCAGTCTGGCCTCTCTCTGGCCCTTCGCCTCCCACGCTCCACTTGACGGCAACTCCTCTCTGCCACCGAGGGTCAGCTCATCAGTGTCCTCAGTTCTCGGGTACTTCCGGTTGTTTCGAACTGGCAGCCTCAGATCTTCAGGCATACAAGGCGGCAGCTCTACCAACTGAGCCAGACCTCCTGCCCTTCTTATACTCTTCAAGTACTCTTGTCACCAAGAATGATTTCTTCGGGACTTTTCCGCACAATCTTGGATGCGAGTCTTCTCATTGTTGCAGTACTAGAAGGGTTGCCTTGCAGAGATGCTATTCAAGGCACCCCTAACTTGCAGCTCCAACCCATTTGACACATTAGATAGAGCAATTGCACAAATGCATCTCAATGTAGTCTAACACAGTGGTTCTCAAACTGCGAGTCGAGACACTCCACTGGGTTAAAACGTATGCTTAATGTTCATGGTGAGGAAACATATTTAAGAATCTAAATGCTTCTTAAGTATTGTACATAAGAACATAAGAACATAAGAACAGCCCCGCTGGATCAGGCCATAGGCCCATCTAGTCCAGCTTCCTGGATCTCACAGCGGCCCACCAAATCCCCAGGGAGCACACCAGATAACAAGAGACCTGCAAGGCTTCCTGGGAATTGTAGTTAAGAACATAAGAACAGCCCCACTGGATCAGGCCACAGGCCCATCTAGTCCAGCTTCGTGTATCTCACAGCGGCCCACCAAATGCCCCAGGGAGCACACCAGATAGCAAGAAGACCTGCAAGGCTTCCTGGGAATTGTAGTTAAGAACATAAGAACAACCCCACTGGATCAGGCCTTAGGCCCATCTAGTCCAGCTTCCTGTATCTCACAGCGGCCCACCAAATGCCCCAGGGAGCACACCAGATAACAAGAGACCTCTTGTAGCTCTCAAACCTCTGAAGTTTATCATGGGCAGCTCTTACGTTAAGCAAGTTTGGTCACCCCTGGAATACAACACAAGTGATTATGCCTCTTGGGTTGCTGGCACTGCTTACTTCTCCATGTGCAGAAAGTTCAGAATGTTTTTTCCTTATGTGACCACTCGGTGTAGAAAGTGTTCCTCTGGCACCTTTTGCCATGAAAGCCCCTCATGCAGAACTGTAACTAGGGCAGAGCCTGTGGGGCACCTGGCCCAGGTTCTAAGCCAAAGGGGGCATGTGAATGTCCCTCAGGAGCTAGCCTAGTTTCAGAAGAGGTGCTGGTGGTTTCGTGCCCTCCATTCCTGAGAATCTCAATGTGCGGTGGCAGTAAAGAAGGTCAATTCTATGCTGGGGATCATTAGAAAAGGTATTGGGAACAAAACGGCTAATATTATAATGCCGTTGTACAAATCTATGGTAAGGCCACACCTGGAGTATTGTGTCCAGTTCTGGTCGCTGCATCTCAAAAAAGGCATAGTGGAAATGGAAAAGGTGCAAAAGAGAGCAACTAAGATGATTACTGGGCTGGGGCACCTTCCTTACGAGGAAAGGCTACGGCGTTTGGGCCTCTTCAGCCTTGAAAAGAGGCGCCTGAGGGGGGACATGATTGAGACATACAAAATTATGCAGGGGATGGACAGACTGGATAAAGAGATGGTCTTTACACTCTCACATAACACCAGAACCAGGGCACATCCGCTAAAAGATGCCTTTAAAAGGGGATTGGACAAGTTTCTGGAGGAAAAATCCATTATGGATTACAAGCCATGATGTGCATGTGCAACCTCCTGATTTTAGAAATGGGTTAGGTCAGATGCAAGGGAGGGCACCAGGATGCAGGTCTCTTGTTATCTGGTGTGCTTCCGTGGGGCATTTGGTGGGCCGCTGTGAGATACAGGAAGCTGGACTAGGTGGGCCTATGGCCTGATCCAGAGGGGCTGTTCTTATGTTCTTAACTACAATTCCCAGGAAGCCTTGCAAGTCTTCTTGCTATCTGGTGTGCTCCCTGGGCATTTGGTGGGCCGCTGTGAGATACAGGAAGCTGGACTAGATGGGCCTATAGCCTGATCCAGTGGGGCTGTTCTTATGTTCTTATGAGAAGGAAGGTGAAGCCATAGCAGCGAGTACCCTCTCTTCCGGGGAGAACCCGGCACTGACATCAGGATCAGAGAGCCTGCCCTTCTTTCAGCAGAGTGCAAGTTTGCTCTCGATGAGATGTTTGCTCTCACCCTCTCAGAGCTGCTGGCTGTTCTGGGGGGCTTTGGGGGTGCAACTGTCCTTCCCAGCAATGCTGACTTCCTGAGAAACCCCAGTCCACCCAGAGTGATGTCAGGATCTAGGCAGCCATAGGCACAGCTGGCAAACAAAAGAAATCAGATCCTCATTTAAACACTGCAGTGAACTGCAAGACTTCCAACTGAGTGCTGCCAGACTGTTTACTATTCACTAGGCATCCAAGATCAGTATTTGCTCTTTGGCTTGAGCAACCAGACAGCTGCTGCTTGCACGGAGATCCCACTGGTATTATTCTAAAGTGTATTCCATCCTGCGAGACTTGTAGTGAAGGGTGGCTTACAGATTTACTAACGACATGAATGCATATTGATTGTTTCTGGAGCCCTTTTCCCATCCCAGGCCTTGCTTGGCCTGGAGGCAAACTTTCAGCATGTTTCTGTTCAGCTACCACAGTGGTTTCCAACCTTCAGGATGCCACGGACCACTGAGGCAAAAATTGGAATAACAACAACAACAACAACAACAACAACAACAACTTTATTTTTACCCCGCCTTTCTCCCCGAAGGGACTCAAGGCGGCTTACAACAGGTTAAAACAGATTAAAAACATAATTTAAAACAAATAAAAACATATTAACACATATCATAAAAACAGCAGTCAGATAAAAAAAAATAGTCCAGTAAAAAGAGCATAGAGCAGCAGCAAATCATAAAAGAACCAGGCCTGTAAAAAGTATAAAAGATGTTAAAAAGTTGTTAAAAAGGCCGAGAACTCAAAAGGCTTGTTTAAACAGAAGGGTTTTCAGGACTCGCCGAAAAGTCTCAAGAGAGGGAGCCATTCTTAAGTCAAGGGGAAGGGAGTTCCATAGCGTTGGTGCCACTACTGAGAAGGCCCTATTTCTTGCCGCCGCCCCTCATATCTCCTTAGGCGGCGGCACTTGTAAAAAGGCCTTCTCTGATGACCTAAGAGGACGAGCCGGATTGTACGGGAGTAGGCGATCTCCAAGATACCCTGGCCCAGAGCACCATGGACCACGTGCAAACTCCGCCCCATCCCTCCGCACACAGACAAAATTAAATTCATAACAATTAGAGAAGATTTATTAATTATAAAGAAAGTTTGAGGATTGCTGCTTTTGTTGCTGGCTGCGGCTGTGGGAGGTCCATTCTCCACTCTCTCTGGTGGTCCATGGGGAAGCATCTCCTGAGCAAGCGGCCCCCCACAGATAACCAGAGAGGACTGAGAATGAACTGTCCGCAGCCACAGATAACTGGCTGCAGCTGTGGATCATCCATTCTCCACCCTGGGGACTGCTTGCTCAGGATATGCTGGAAGTGATCATCCAAAGCATTTTTTTAGCCTGAGACCTCATGGACCATTTCTCAGGGTCTCGTGGACCACCTGTGTTCCACAGACAACAGGTTGGGGACCAGTGAGCTACCAGAAGCTGCCTAAGTTCACATGACCACCTTTTTGGGTTTCCTGGGGAACAGGATCAGAGACTTCCCTTGTATAATAGGGTAAGAATCAACTCTCTTTACCTTTACCTTTTGGGGAGCGGGTCCCAAAGCTGTATGTTGGGTGCTCCTATGTCCAGCCTGTGAGGGGATTCCTTTTCTCGCCCTCCATAGCCTCAGCTCAGAGAGAGGAGAGTATTTTCTTCAGTCGTCCAGATCCTCCTAGCTCCACTGGATCTACTCTGACCAGGGAGCAAACTCATCAGTTGCCTTTCCTATTCAGATCCCTCCCTTGTCTGTTCCTACCATTTGGAGGATCACTGAAGATGGTTTATTGCCATAGTACAGTTCCAAGACCCAGGACAACCTAAATGTTTCTCTGTTTAGAAACATTGCTAAGACCCCTACAAAGCTTAGACTGAAGCTCTGTGAGAGCAGCCATCTCTAGGGACAATACGCACATTTTATCTGGAATAAAAGGACTGTGTGTAAACACTTAGAAGGCAGCTTTTTTGAGTCACAGGAAGAAACAAGTTGAATACTAACAAATAGCAATAGTATGGGGAGAAAAAAATGACTCCAGCGGCTGCCTCCCACACTACCATTTCCCTAAGAGTGAGAAGGAAAGCGTACACCATATTGAAGGATAAATAAGCAGAGATGTGCCAGAGTCACTGGTTGCGTCGTGAGTCCCTGACCCCCTGACTCAAGTTGATTTGCGAATCATAACAGGAGGCTGTCGAGACTTGTCCTGAGCTACTCTAGAGTCATTTTTGACTTGAGTCCAAGTCATTTCGAGAAATGAGTTGCACACAAGTTAGGCATGGCAAAAAAAAAGGCAAGTAAGCACACACAAAAGCGGGTCAGGCCTTGAGACTATTAGAGTCATGACTCTTTTGCGAGTCACTGATCCTAAGACGCGAGTCGGGTCCAAGTCAGTGGCGTCCTTCACTTGAGCTAATGTGAGTCATGAAAAATGTGCGTTTTGCGACTCAAGTTGAGTCTTTACGAGTCAAGTTCCAATCCCTGAAAATAAACTAAGGGCACAATCCTAACCCCTTATATCAGTGTTTTCCAGCCCCGACATAAGGGCAATGCAGCTCTGAGATAAGGGAACAAGCATTCCCTTACTTTGAGGAGGCCTCCGTGAGTACCACCCAACTGCAGGATGCAGCACACGTCCCATTGGCACCACTATGCCAGTACTGGAAAGCACTGACATAAGGGGTTAGGATTGCACCCTATGTGTCCTCCACCCATAAAATGTGCCCCTACAACAGAAGAGTTGAAGAGACAGGCTGGGATCCCGAAATGGGTCGCAGCAGCCTTGCTGCTGCCATTTTGTTCTGAGATACAAGCTTGCACAATTTGAACAGTGGCCAGGGTAGGACATTCTAGATGAGAAAAAAAAATCCTACTAGAGATGTTGGCTTTGGAAGTTTAAGCTTGGTCAAGCCTCCACAATTTTCAGTGAGCATCCTTGGCCTCCAACCCACCCTCCTTCTCTCCCTTACCATGGCACACCCTGTTTTGCCTCACCCCCGTCTGCCTTTCAAAATTGAGTGCTCATGCGCTGCCATGCCAGTCTGCATCCCTCTTCTAGCAACTGGTGTGGAAGAAAAGATGTGGCATAATGACACACTAGTAATGCATATTTGACTGGTCACCACTGGACAGAAAAGGTAAAGAAAACATGGATGCTTACTCGCCTACCCTTCTCACCAGGTGGGCTCTTGGTCGAGCATTCCATACTGCAACCTAAGAACGTAAGAACAGCCCCACTGGATCAGGCCATAGGCCCATCTAGTCCAGCTTTGCGTATCTCACAGCGGCCCACCAAATGCCCCAGGGAGCACACCAGATAACAAGAGACCTGCAAGGCTTCCTGGGAATTGTAGTTAAGAACATAAGAACAGCCCCACTGACTCAGTCCATAGGCCCATCTAGTCCAACTTTCTGTATCTCACAGCGGCCCACCAAATGCCCCAGGGAGCACACCAGGTAACAAGAGACCTCATCCTGGTGCCCTCCCTTGCATCTGGCATTCTGACATAACCCATTTCTAAAAGCAGGAGGTGGCGCATGCACATCATGGCTTGTACCCCGTAATGGATTTTTTGGGGCCTTCAAGTGGCTCTTGACAAATCAAAGATTTCTGCCTCTACAATGTGGGTCCCCACATTAAGCAACATCAAAAGCGACACTTAGAGGTTGCACTCTGAATGGTCCAATATTTCTACTGTGCTGCAGGTTGCATGAGCTTAGTTCTCGGTGTCCTGGTTTGAATGTTCCCACTGAATCTTATTGTCAGCTCCTCTAATGTTTCAGCAGTTACAGGAAGTAAACAGCACAGGTCAAAGCGATAAAAGGAGCTGGTGTCGGATAATACGTTTGCCTCACTTGTGTAAACTCACTTCAACGCGGTGGAACCTGGCAGAGTTAATATGCCATTTTACTTGCACATTTCAGTTCCATTTCTTCTGTCTTCCCATGAACAAAGACTGCTTCTGATGTGATGTGCTTGTTTCAAGGTTACTTAAATTGCTCCACTGGCAGATCAGAGAGATGACACAGTACAGTATGGACAAAAAAGCTCAGTGCTTGAATGTTCTTTCCTCCCAACAAGGTAGCCCTTGTTGGCAACAATATATGTGAGATGCATGTTAAAGATTTGCGTGGGGAAATACAGATAGACACAGGCAAAAATCCAGCATCCAGAGGGAGAAGTTGAAAGAAGCTTTCTGGGGCTGATCTCTAAAGGCGTCATTCTACAATATTGGTTCCCACTACAGAGGTGGGATTGAGGATGGGTTGAAGTTCAGAAACAAGCTTCTGGGGCATGAGCTTAATAAGTGTCAGAGTACTTCTGGCGTTCACATTAAAAGTGATTTGGCTTATACATGAGGCTGGCCAGCTCCCTCTTTGGGAAGATATTGGAGATACTTACCTATGTCTGATCTTGTCTGATCTCGGAAGCTAAGCAGGGTCAGGCCTGGTTAGTACCTGGATGGGAGACCGCTTGGGAATACCGGGTGCTGTAGGCTTATACCATAGTCTTTCGAAACTGAAGGTTGCCAACCACTTAGGAAGAGTAGATGGACAGGGTGCAGGCTACAGCACACAGCCTGCCCCAAAGATTAGCTGGAGGATATAAACCAGGAGAGTCTGAAGAGGAGTTTATGGAAAGTAAACTCAAAGCAGACAGCAAGGGGGGTTGCAGCCGGAGACTGTGCCCCAGCTGATCAACAATTCTTCACTATCAGAATACTAGTGCATAAGAACCAAGAGCCCTGCTGGATCAGGCCAAAGGCCCATCTAGTCCAGCTTCCTGGATTTCACAATGGCCCACCAGGTGCCCCAGGGAGCACACAAGACAACAAGAGACCTGCAAGGCTTTCTGGGAATTGTAGTTAAGAACACAAGAACAGCTCCACTGGATCAGGCCAAAGGCCCATCTAGTCCAGGTTCCTGGATTTCACAATGGCCCACCAGGTGCCCCAGGGAGCACACAAGACAACAAGAGACCTGCAAGGCTTTCTGGGAATTGTAGTTAAGAACATAAGAACAGCTCCACTGGATCAGGCCAAAGGCCCATCTAGTCCAGCTTCCTGGATTTCACAATGGCCCACCAGGTGCCCCAGGGAGCACACAAGACAACAAGAGACCTGCATGTTGTTGCTGCTCCCTTGCATCTGGCAATCTGAGGTAGCCCACTTCTAAAATCAAGTCACACATACCTGTCATGGCTTGTGGTGATGGTGTCTGGTTTAGATGCCTTTAAAAGGGGATTTACAGTGGAAAAATCCATCATAAGTTACAATCCATGATGAATACAGTATATGCAACCTCCTGGTTCTAGAAGTAAGGCTATCCTTGAATGCCAGATGCAAGGAAGTTGCAACAGGATGCAGGTTGTCTTGTGTGCTCCTGGAAGCATCTGCTGGGCCACTGTGAGAAACAGGAAACTGGACTAAATAGGTCCCTTGGCCTGATCCAGCAGGGCTTTTCTGATATTCTTATGATAATGTCCTCTTCACACAGTGAGTTGTTTTATTGCTTGCAATTTCCAACTGCGCAAAGCAAAAAAAAAAAAAAAAACATTTTAAAAGTAAGGGAAACAGGTACAAAATTTACTGTAAGAGACACCTGCATTTTTCAGCAGTGATTAGCCTGGGATTAGACATTAAAAACATTGGAGATCATTCGGAGCACATGGGTATGAGGTCTAAGTTTCTACAGTGTCAGTCATCGATCCTTTCCTACTGCACTGTGTCTTCAGATAGCTGCAAATTTCAACCACAGTTTTGTTATCAGTTGATCGTGCTGGTGAAGGTGACCCAAGAACACATTTCAAGCTAATCCCCCAAGGAGTCTTCAGATTAGCAGAGATAAGGCATGCACAGGCATCCGAGATAAAAGTCAAGACATTAATTCAAGGGTGTAGATTTATCAAATGTCATCATATTTGGCCTGCATTTAATATTAAATGTTAATCAAATTACATTTAGTAAGCTGGTGGTTATCTAAATTACATTTAGTAAGGCTGGTGGTTATCTGTACCTTGTTACTGACAACAACAGTAAGATATGAAGAGGCTGGGGTGTTTAAGAAAACAACAAAAACCCACTTTGCTGTCCTCTGTCATCAGTGCTGAAACACTGAATAAAATCATTATATATTTTTTTTCTAATAGGATTACCTTGTTAATTCAATACTTCCATAAAATGTTTTAAAAGCTTTCCAACTACCCTCTAAGAAATTGTCCGTGTTCCTCTGTCGGAGGTCAAGTTGACATCAATTTGGGGCTATGAAGCCTTCTACAGAAATGTGATGCATTTGTGCCAATCTCCTCTCCAGAGAAGTTCACAAGGCCATTCAGGAATCTAGCTCAAATATTTATTGTGCCAGATCATGAGTAACTTGTATTTTGGCCTCCTTAGGCATATAGGTAAGAGGTATAAACCAATACATTGCACTTTCATCTGGTAAAGGACCAGAGCATGGTTGAGAACATAAAAATGCTGACAATTTTTTTTACCAGTTGACACTTTGATTTTTTTAATATAACCAGGGTTTCTTAGGACCCACCAGAAACTGGGTCTAAAGGCCCTCTGGAGGTCTTAGAAAGCTGTGTGAATCCTCCCCGGCCCATCAAAGGCCTCCAGATGGGGGTGGGGAAGGTATGGAACCTGGGAGCATTTGATCCCCTTAAACTCCCCCAGGTATGACAGTGTATACTCTCTCTCTCTCTCTCTCTCTCTCTCTCTCTCTCTCTCTCTCTCTCTCTCTCTCTCTCTCTCTCATATTTCTAATTTTACTCAATTTTTATCCATGAAGAGTATCCATTTAAAAGGTACACTCTCATATTTTCCTTACCCACAAACAAACCAGTGCAAACATCAACTCTAAATAATCCCCAGTAATTCTGTCTTCCTGAACACAATTTTTTAGGTGGGTGAAGTAAAATGTGCAAATCCATAAACACAAAGGGATTCAACAACAGGACTGAAAACAACATTGTCTCAAAATTACACCACAAATGTTAATGTAACATCTGAAATGCGCTTTAAAAAGCACAACAAGCATTTACTCAAGTAGGTAGGAAAGTCACACACAGCAGGAGATCCCTTAAAATACAAAGGGGGGAGCTATATAATTAAAAAAGAAAAAAAGCAAATGATGTGGTAGAGGAAATGGCATATAGAGGAAGGAAGATTTATTCTATTGAAAGGAACATATAGATCCCAAGAACATAACTCTACACTGGATGTACGCCCTGAATACAGAACCAAAAAGTCTTTTACGAGAAACTATCAGAAAGGTTGATTGCATTTGCTGAAGGTGAAATTCTATTAAGTGGAGATATGAACGCAGTTAGGAGAGGTGAATGGAGTAGAACAGGAACTAATGTTCAATGCAAATCTGGAGAATCTTTATTCAAAATGGGGTTAGGACACTTGGAGCTAATAGAGGTCAGGAAAAATCAGCACCCTCGTGAGAAGGATCACACACACATTGTTCTAAGACAAAGCAGCTACCATAAAACAGATTTATTCATCATCTCCCCATCATTTATCAACAAAGTGGTATACGAGTATACAGATGACTATTCAAGTTACACGAGCGACTCCTCTCCCAGGGACACATAGGACAACCCCACTTTGTCAGAGAAACCCCTCCTGATTTGGGAATGGGGAATTCATCCCCCTAGAGCAGTGGTTCTCACACATTTAGCACTGAAACCCACTTTTTAGAATGGGAATCTGTCAGGACCCACCAGAAGTGATGTCATGACCAGAAGTGGCATCATCAAGCAGGAAACTTTTTGACAATCCTAGGCTGCAACTCACCCAGGAGTAAATCCCATTTACTATCATTGTTAAAAGAATATACATAGTAGCCTGTTAAAACACAGGTCTGTCACATTTCCCCAAATGCAGCCACAGACCATGGTAGCATCAAGTCTAATATATTAAAAATAAAATATTGAAATGAATGGGGACCCACCTGAAATTGGCTCATGACCCACCTAGTAGGTTCCGACCCACAGTTTGAGAAACACCGCCCTAGAGGGCTATCTCTAGCCCAGAGATTTTCAACCTTTTTCATCTCACGGCACACTGACAAGGCACTAAAATTGTCAAAGCACATCAACAGGTTTTTGCCAACTGACAAGGCACACTGTGCTGCCAGTGGGGGGGGGGGGAGGAATCACAACCCCATTGGCCCTACTAATAGATGATCTTCCCCCACATTCCTGTGGCAAACCTTGGACGACTCGCGGCACGCCAGTGTGCCACGGCACAGTGGTTGAAAATGGCTGCTCTAGCCCAAGGGACGCTATTAACTGAATGAACAAACGGGAGGAATGATCCTGGGAGGAATGATCCTGGGAGGAATGATCCTGGCTTCTCCATGAGGAGCAAGGTTTTTCATTCCCTCTCCTCCCTGGTCAACAGGACTACTGAGAGATAGGAACGGCGGGGAAGGATCAAAGACCAGTAATGTGTGGTTACTGTAACGTGTGATGGACAGGTTAGTAGAGAATTCCAGGGTGTGCCGGTGGGGTGGAGATCCTATGAAACCGCCTTACTGAAAGGAGGAGGAGGAGGAACAGGGTGATTCTCAAGAAATCTGGACTCTCAGGAAGCTGCAGAAGAAGAAAAAAAATCCTTTTGACCATAGAATCATAGCAAAGCAGGGGTGTGGACAAAAAGCTCTGTATAGATGAGGCAGCAGCCCCAACATCGTTTCTCAAGGCGCACTGAGGGATAGTCTGCTTTGTATACTGCACTTGAACTGTGCATCTTAACAGGTTACTTTGAAGGAATCATTAGAAAGAGGGGAAAGAACAAACTCCGCAGATAACTGTGGCTCTGTGTAGTCAGAAACCCACACCGCCATAGTTCAAGGGGCATGATTTTACTTAGCATTCCCCTTGAGCACTTCCAGCATGTTTGCTGTGCACTACAGAGCAGTAAAATGTAATGTCGCCGAAACGTACCTATTCCACTCGGCTTACAATCCTGTCACTTTAATAGGTTCATGAGATAGTCCCTTTATTTTAAATAGGGCGTTTAATCTTTCCACCACGGTGAAGCTCTGATTCTAGGATATGTGCAGGAAAATTGGGTGGGGAGAGCAGGTTGGATAGTTAAAAGGGCTGCAAATGATATGATGTTTCTTGTCAGTAGCAGAGGGAAATGGGATACCACATGATTTAATGGAGATGGAAGCCAGGGGTTTGTTGTTATTTTTTTGGAGGGGAGAAGGAAGGAGATTGACGGCAAAGGAAAGAGGTAAACAAAAATGAGTAATGGAAATGATGCAGGCCACTTCAGACACAGATGAGAGGTACTAAAGATCTGAAATAAATTACACCCTAAAAGGATTCAATAAAAAAAGAAATCAGAATGGTAGCACAGTAATCAGGCGACATATTGGGGAAAAAGAAATGGGCAATAAAAAAGCAGAAGGAACTCTCAAGCACTTTGGCGCATTAGATCTTATGGAGAAATCCATGCAGCAGGGATGAGAGGATAATATGCATTTCAGAGGAAGTGATCTATAGAAATTGGAGTCCCAGGTTGGAGAAGAAAGCCAGGATGAATATAAAAAAATAATAATAATCAATGCAATCATCGATAGATACACATTCAGCTGAAAGGAGAATGAGGCAATACCAGCCTCTGGAAAAATGGTTTGGCTTCATGATTTGCTATAAGCAGAACAACAAAAATCGCCATCACGACACACATGTTATAAAGAAAGCACAAACAGAAAAGTAAAGGGAAATTGTGAACAAGCCATTCTTTTCTGCTGATATAGAGAAACAGAAGCAGTGACGTCAGGGGAGGTGGATGTCAGGAGCCTCACCAGACTCAACAAGGGAAAAAAAGGGGGGGGAAGCCCAAGGACCCAATAAATTTAAAGAATAAAAATAAAATAAAAAATAAAAAGTTCCTTGCCTTTCCACACTGCTCCTTTCTTCTCCAGCACAGGTCGGTGAGATTAACCCATTTCTGCCTGGCCCACAAGTGTACCCATTTTATCCCTGTTGCGTATATGCAACGTTGGGTAGAAATGGTTTAAGCAGCACACACACACCCATTATAAAGCACAGGAAAGTAGCCAGCAGCTGAAAAGCTGCACTCATGGCCGGCTTCCAAATGAACGGCAAACCTGGAAGGGTGCCTGTGTTGGCAATCTCGAGGGAGTCAGCAAGAATAGGTGCCTCCAGCAGGTTAGGCTGTAATCATGGGTGACTGCCAATTAAAAGAAAGCAGGGTGGCTGGCTTCCAATTAAACAAAAAAAAAAAAAAAGCAGGATACTCTGGGGAGGCAGCGGGAACAGTTGCCTCAACTCTGTTTAAAAGAAAGCCATGAAAAAAGCAGGAAGCCTGTGCAAAGGACAGATTCTCCAAAGCCCCAGGAGAGGCAGTTTTTCAGTCGCCACAGGGTGCGGTCATTGAACTCTCCCTAGATCCAAGTGGGGAAAGAAGAGGTGAGTTTAAAAATATATTCAGAGGCTGAGCTTAAGTGGGGGAGAGTGAGTGTGTCTTGCCTCCCTGGACCGCACTGCACATCAACTATTCAGAAGTCAATTAAGCAAGAATACATGCAGTTTTACTGAGTGAGTGTGCTAACCCTGTTTGTAACCAGAGAACTCGGTCACTGCAGCCAAGTAGCAGTAAGAGTGGCAGCCCTTGGAGGCTGTTGCAGGTGAAAAGGGCAGCATCCTACCCAGAAGATGCACCAAGGAATGGCGGGGTCAGACATTGACCAAGGGCCACAATCATAAGAGGATTCACCCTGCTCAACAAACCCCTGAATTTCCCTCCTCCCTTAACCGGTTGCAACGATGCCACAAGTTGGTCAAGAGTCTTGACCAAAATAATTCAGGCCACTCAAAACTGGTTGAGAGGAACACGTTAGGTTGGCTACATGATCCTCAACTGGCTGGAGTCACGTCAGGAAGAAAGGCCCTATTTATTCTGATCGTCAGGGTGGTTTGGCAGTGGTACAGACTGCCAAGGGAGGTGGTAGATTCTTCCTCAATGCAGTTTTTCAAGAGGCTCACCAAGCACCTAGGAGAATTTCTGCTATGGGCAGGGAGTTGGACTAGATGACCTTGTGAGCCCCTTCCAACTTCTATGACGCAATGATCATTTGAAGTCACACCACTAACTAATAGGTGATGATTTTGACAGTCTGGCAAAGGGGGTATGGGGACACATTGGGCAATCGACTGGGGGAGGTCTACAATTGTAAAATTGTTCAGAACCCCTGGTTTGAATAGTGCAGGCAATTTTGCCCGCCGTTCGACTTGCTCTGCTTACACTCCAGAGCAAGCCTGAAGAAGAGAACGAAGCCTGGAAGAATGAAGCTGGTGTTCCCTTAGTTCCCATGTCTCCGATACGTTGCTTTTAGTTCTTAAACAGACAGTACATATTGATTCGCTTCAAGAGAGTTCCCGACTATGTGTGATTGTGACTATAAGCGCCAAGATCAGAACCTCAGGGACAATCCTAACCAGGTCTACTCAGAAGTAAGTCCTTTTTTTGTTCAATGGGGCTTACTCTCAGGAAAGTGTGGTTAGGATTGCAGCTACACTCATGAAATATGTGGGCTGGCTGTACTGTATTTTGTGTGATAGGGAAAGGGGATCCATATGTATCAGAAACAAATAAAATAATAAATAAAAACTCCAAACCAATTTATTTTCCTTTTTGCATCATAAAAGCCAAGCCCCAATCTAAAAAACTTCTTCAGACTTCTATGAAGAAATACTCCCCACCCCACAAAAAAAAAAATTCATTTCAGTGCTGTTGGCCGATGTTAGTAGATAGAAAAATCAACACATATCCTTGTCAGTTGGAGACATTGCTTCAATAAGACCTTCTGTAAAATATTAAACACGGCTGCTGCTGTGTTCTTAGAGTTACTCTCGAATCTGTAGAATAAAACGTCCTAAATAACAGCGACAACTTGCAAGCTCTTGGAACAAAATGAACTGCTGCAGTGCAATGATGAAAACAGCCCATAATATGCTGGCAGTACTTTGTGGAGGGACTTCACAGGCTCCCAGCCACATTTACGAAGTGAAGCAGTCATATTTCCTGACAGCAAAGTTCAGGGTAGGGTATTTCAGAAACTTGGATTGAAATACAGCTGCCCCTCTGTATCAACGGATCCAATATTCGCAGTTCCACTTATCCATGGTTCTCTGCCTCCACTTCCTGCTTCACATTCTCTGTCTCTTTCTTCTAGCACAGGGGTCGCCAAACTCACAACCACTGTGTCCCGAAAATGCGGTTCCCATTGGGACCACAGCTTACTATTCCGCCTCCACGCGGCTCATCTGTCAAGTAGATCTGGGCACCGGGATGCTCTGGGCAGCCGTGTCTGTTGTCCAGCATCCCAGAAGGCTGTGCAATAGGACGCCCAGGCAGACGACACTGCCCAAAGTGTCCCAGTGCCCAGATCCACCCGCTAGACGGGCAGTGCAGAGGTGAAACAGTAAGCTCCGTTCATGGAGCGGAAGGCTTTCCCCAAACCCAGGATCTGGCGCCCAGTTGGGGTTTGGAAGAGCCTGTTCTAGCATCCAGGCTGCCTGCCTGCAAATCACACTCCTTAGTTAAGCAGGAAACTGTTCCATTTTTAAGGAAGAAACATGGGTGATTCTATGGATACGAAAGGCAAACAAAGGTAATGGGCTAAGGGTTGTGTGGAGCATTGCTCTCTATATAGGGTTCCCTACATAAGAACAGCCCCACTGGATCAGGCCATAGGCCCATCTAGTCCAGCTTCCTGTATCTCACAGCAGCCTACCAAATGCCCCAGGGAGCACACCAGATAACAAGAGACCTGCAAGGCTTCCTGGGAATTGTAGTTAAGAACATAAGAACAGCCCCACTGGATCAGGCCATAGGCCTACCTAGTCCAGCTTCCTGGATCTCACAGCGGCCCACCAAATGCCCCAGGGAGCACACCAGATAACAAGAAGACCTGCAAGGCCTCCTGGGAATTGTAGTTAAGAACCTAAGAACAGCCCCACTGGATCAGGCCATAGGCCCATCTAGTCCAGCTTCCTGGATCTCACAGCGGCCCACCAAATGCCTCAGGGAGCACACCAGATAACAAGAGACCTCATCCTGGTGCCCTCCCTTGCATCTGGCATTCTGACATAGCCCATTTCTAAAATCAGGGGGTTGCGCAATACACATCATGGCTTGTACCCCGTAATGGATTTTTCCTCCAGAAACTTGTCCAATCCCCTTTTAAAGGCGTCCAGGCCAGATGCCGTCACCACATCCTGTGGCAAGGAGTTCCACAGACCAACCACACGCTGAGTAAAGAAATATTTTCTCTTGTCTGTTCTAACTCTCCCAACACTCAACTTTAGTGGATGTCCCCTGGTTCTGGTGTTATGTGAGAATGTAAAGAGCATCTCCCTATCCACTCTGTCCATCCCCTGCATAATTTTGTATGCCTCATATCCATGGTTTCCATATCAGCGGGGGGACGGGACGACTAGAACCCCTGTGGATACGGGGGGATGCCTGAATTGACTACATCACCCAGTGACCTCCCTCTAAGTGAGGGCGGTTAGTCCATCCATACAGTTTTGTGTGAAACTGGATGGACTGATAGGCAGGACTGAGTGCTGGAAGACAGTCAAACGGTTCCCACGAGCTGTGTTTTTGGCCATGCAGCCCTACAAGTTATGCAGACATTCAGACCAAGATCATTAACACAATTTAAGAACATGCAACTGGGCACTCAACTGCAGCCTATACCGCTGAATCAAAGCTTTCTAACACTTCAGGGACCTCCAAAGACCATCAGATTTTTGCCATTTGCTTCCAGTTAGGGAATCATTATAAGGAAAATGCCAGGCCTCGCCATAATGCACGGAACAGCTTGCAATTTCTGATGCCGCTGTAGGTGCTCTTTGCTTGTACTGGTGAGTTTGGAGTAATCTGCAGTGTCCACTTGCGCTGCAAGATCTAATGCCTGTGAGAAATTGTCATTGACTATACAAGGGCAAATTGTGGGACATGTTTAAAATTACTCTTCCAGCTTCACATATGACCTCACTGGTGCCACTGTCAAAACATGCAAGTGCAACTGTCACAAGGACACACATCACAGGGATTACTGCACCTGCGCACTCTATGTTCGCTATCCAGATGTCATTAATATCGACACTCCAAAGTCAGCTGCTTCTTTTACTGCTTCCTTTTGATATTTTATTCATCAAGATGCTGTTTTAGCCATTCACCGCTCTTTTTCCTCCATATAAGGGAGTGAAAGTCACTTCTGCTTAGCTCCAGTTCTCCATGGAAAGGACAAGAAATCACATACAGGCGCACCCCTGTATCCGTGGATACGAGGGGACGACTACCCCCACCCTCCAGAGGCGAGGGGAGGGGAGCTCTACTCCTCTAGCCTCCAGAAGGTCCTCTGAGCCCAGCAGAGACCACAGATGTCCATGTGCATCCTCTGCTGGGCTGAGACTGAGCCCTAGGGGCAAAAAAGCCACTTCTGGTTTTAAGAAAAAACTGGAAGTGGCATTTTTTATGCCTTATCAGGCATTAAAAACATAACTTCCAGTTTTACGGGGGGGGGGGGGAATGGAAATGATGTTGTTGTTTTTTCCACCTCTAGGCTCAGTCTAAAGTTCATGGCCTCTGCTGGGCTCAGAGGATTCTCCAGAGGCAAGAGAAGCAAAGCTCCTCTCGCCTCCGGAGGGGGGCATGAGCAAGAGGAGCAGTGCCAACTCAATTCGCAAATAAGTGAATCAGTGGATATAGGATCTGTGGATACGGAGGCCCCCCTGTCTGCACAGCTCAATGTGTCCCGTATCTTTTGTTCAGAGCCAGTCCTCCCATGAGGTTGACTGAGGCAGTTGCCTCGAGTAGCAGATCGGTGAGGGGATCATTACCGGCCCCGCTCCCTTCACCAGTCCTCTCTCCTACCCCACAAATTTGGAAAGAAAGAGGGAAATAGAGCAGAACAGAAAGGGTGGAAGAGGAGCAAATGGTCAGCTGGTGAATCTGTTTTTTAATTGAGTAAGTGGGGCAGGTAGCCGCAGAGGCTGGTATGCATCCGGGTAACAGGAGGAACCAGCACATGGTGCAATGATTCAGATACTAGCCCTGGTTTTGTTTACATAGTTGTTATAAGACAGAATGAACATGCACAGTGGACCCTCCATATTCGCACGCACAGCATCCAAGGATTTGAGAATCCGCATACACCAAGCCGCACCCTTCAGACATGACTGGAAAGTACCAAAAAGCTGGGCTGGGCCCCCTGCTGACTTCATTATCTACGGAATTCGGTATCCACAAGGGGTCCTGGAACAGAACCCCTGTGGATGTTGAGAGCCCACTGAATTTTCTCTTTGCCCACAAACCGGCACAGATAAACATCCCCATCACAAAAGAGGGAAAAGCCTGAAGCAAACCCAGGCCCGTTCACAAGCATCACGCAAGTTGTTTCATTACCGTTCTCGCCGTCCGATTTCCTTTCGTGGTCGGTGTCGGTGAGGGACAAGGCCGAGTTGGCCCGGCTTGACAAACAGGAGCTGTGCTCCGATTTCATCCCACTCATCCACATCCTCAAGGCTCGGTCGGGTGAGGTGCCGCCTTCCGTCTCTGTATCCACGTCCGACCCCATCTCTACCGGATAGCCATGCTGGGAAACGGTACGCAAGTCTGCCTGGTACCCAGTGCATAAGATATGGGGAGTGTCACGGAACTCCATCTCTGCAAAACAACCAAAATCCCATAATGATTTTCTGAAGAAAGAGATCATTTCAATTTGGCCACACACACAACCCACGTTCATCTGTACATTTTTTTTTTCCAATGCACCAGCTTTTTTTTAAGTCTGTACTGGCCTCTCCTCCTGCCCTCAACATGTTCCTAGTCTTAGAACTTCCTCTGGAGCTAAGAATGTTTACTCTGCCAGCTGCGATCATGGAACAAGGGCTCCGGGCAGCTCTTTCTAGTTCACCCTCTCTCCGGCAGTCTCCTGTTGCTGGCAGCCTGATGGCAGGGTCATGATTCTTTGTAGTGGCAGAAGCTACAGGGTGACTTCGGCCCAGTAAATCTGATGAATGCTAATTTGATGACACATTTTACGGGAGGCAGGAGAATGTGGCCATCCATTTGTATTTTAAACTTGGCAGGCAGCATGCAACACGGTAAATACATTTCTAAAGAGTCCTTTACTGATACGAAGTTAAAAGCGTTATGGGTGAGAAAATACACATACACACCCTGCCTTCCAACACAGCGCACGGCCTTCCAAGAGTGTTTCTTTAAATATGCATGCTTTTGTAGTATTCTAACTCCCAAAGGATGCATTTTTCTCTGAAGCTCTTATAATGCCATAAATGGTTGTTTTTAGCTTTGCACATCTAACCTTGTTACCGACAGGACCGCACGATCCCTCAGGGACATCAAACTCAATGTGGATTTATGAGGGCCTTTAGGCGCACTTCATGTGCAAAGCCAGCAGGGTAGGAATCACTGACACATGGCGCGATGCCATCCTGCAAGTACACATGGATGAATAATATCACCACGTGTCTGGGAGCAAATGGTGTGGGTCCATCTCATGCAATTATTACTGTTATTTTTTATTTATTTGCCAGACCTTTCCCCCTTTTATTTATTTGCCTTTCTCCCCGAGTGTACCCAAAGCGGCTTACAACAATTCAGATACCAAAAGTACAAAAACCATAAAAACACAATAAAAAAGTACAACATAGCCTAAGAATTCATAAAACATTAAAACAGCCTAAAAACAATCACAATAAAAACACGAATACAATAAAAATACCAGGGCAGCAACAGTTTATAAAAGGAGCCGACTTGTAAAAATCAGATGTGTTAGTTTAAAAAGCCGGAGAACTCAGAAGGCTTTTCTAAAAAGAAACATCTTTAGGCCCTGCCTAAAAATCTCTAAGGAGAAAGCAGTTTGTAAATCAAGAGGGAGGGAGTTCCATAAGGTTGGTGACACTACTGAGAAGGCCCTGTTTCTTTCCACCACCCCTTGTACCTCCATAAGCGGTGGCACTTGTTGGTTGGCAACCTTCAGTCTCGAAAGACTATGGTATAACCCAGGGGTGCCCAAACCCCGGCCCTGGGGCCACTTGCGGCCCTCGAGTCCTCTCAATGCGGCCCTCAGGGAGCCCCCAGTCTCCAATGAGCCTCTGGGCCTCCACAGATTTGTTGAAGCCGCACTGGACCGACGCAACTGCTCTCAGTGTGAGGGTGACTGTTTGATCTCTCAAGTCAGCTGTGGGATGAGGGCTCCCTCCACTGCTTGCTGTTTCACGTCTGTGATGCAGCAGCGGCAACAAAGGAAAGGCCGGCCTTGCTTTGTGCAAGGCCTTTTATAGGCCTTGAGCTATTACAAAACCTTCATTCATTCATATAAGTTCATCTTTAATATTTTCATGTAGGTAAATTTATGTAAATGTATTCAAATTTGTAATGTAAATTCATTCTTTCTTTCCCCGGCCCCCGACACAGTGTCAGAGAGATGATGTGGCCCTCCTGCCAAAAACTTTGGACACCCCTGGTATAACCCTACAGCACCCAGTATTCACAGGTGGTCTCCCATCCAAGTACTAACCAGGCCTGACCCTGCTTAGCTTCTGAGATCAGACGAGATCAGGCATATGCAAGGTAACAGTGGCACTTGTAAGAGGCACCAATGTTCCTTCTAATTTTTGAGGGGGGTCATAGAGCCCTAATGTGGCTGCACAGGGGGCAGCTCCAGAGTGCTCAGAGATGATAGCATTGCTGAAATACAGAGCACGAAGATGGAAGCTGTGCAAGGCTTCTATTCCCACTGCAGGGTCATGCAGCATACAGGGACTGTTGATTGGGGAAGTAGTATATCCCCCTGCTCTAATAACCCCTCTGTTGCCTGGAGCTCTTCCCTTGCTCTGGGCAGCATGTGGTGGGCTTTCAGCTGGCACTGAGCCGACACCATCAATGACCCAGCTCTGAATATCGAGGGCATGTCTTAGAGCACCTTTGTGACACTCAGCTGCTCCTAAAACACGGAAATCAGAGTCCCAAAATGTGAACCCCGCCATTTGATCGCACATACTTTAATGACTAAGGGCGCAATCCTCACCCCTGATGTCAGTGCTTTCCAGCTCTGGCATAGCGGTGCCAATGGGACATGTGCTGCACCCTGCAGTTGGGTGTCACTCACGGAGGCCTCCTCAAAGCAAGGGAATGTTTGCTTCCTTACCTCAGAGCTGCATTGCCCTTATGTCCGTGCTGGAAAGCATGGACATAAGGGGTTAGGATTGCGTCCTAAATCAAATTAAGACAGGGTGGATTGCAGGTATCCTACCTCAGCTGTAGAGCATCTGCTTCACATAGAGAAGGTAGCAGGTTCAATCCCTGGAAGCAACTCCAGGAAGAGCTGGGAAACTCCACAAAACTGTGCTGTAGATACTGAGATGGGTAGACTGATTGGCAAGGCACCATTGGAAGCTTCCTTATATACTGATACGTAGCAAGAATAAAAACACCTTTCTTTCCCCTCTCACACAACTCCAGAACTAGGAGAAATCCACTGAAACTGAGTGGATAAAATCAAGTGTCAAGAAAGTTGGAACAGACAAAAGAAAATACCCCTTTATTATTATTAATTATTAACAGTATTTATATACCGCTTTTCAACAAAAAGTTCACAAAGCGGTTTACAACGAAAAATCAAATAACTAAATGGCTCCCTGTCCCAAAAGGGCTCACAATTTAAAAAGATGCAAAAGAATACCAGCAGACAGCCGCCAGAACAGACACTGCTGGGGTGAGATGGGCCGGTTACTCTCCCCTTGCTAAAAAAAAAAAAGGAGCACCCACTTGAAAAAGTGCCTCTTACCCAATTAGCAGGGGCGCTTTATCCAGTGTTTACTTGATTTGTGGAACTCCTTGCCACAGGATGTGGTGATAGTGCCTGGCCTAGATGCTTTCAAAAAGGGATTGGACAGATTTTTAGAAGAAAAGTCCATCTCAGGTTACAAGCTATGATGGGTATGTGCAACCTCTTGATTTTAGAAGCAGGCTACCCCAGAGGGCCAGATGCAAGGGAATGGTCACAGGATGCAGGTATCTTGTTGCCTTGTGTGCTCCCTGTGGTATCTGGTGGGCCACTGAAATATAAGAAGCTGGACTAGATGGGCCTTTGGCCTGATCCAGCAGGGCTCTTCTGATGTTATTACGTTCTTACTTCTTGCTCCTTAGCAGCTGCAAGAGAGCCATGGGAGGCAATCATTTCACGTCAGTAGTTGGCTGAGGTCAGCTAAGACGCTTGTGCTGTTCCACGGCTATAAACCCTGAGAGCAGGAAAAAGGCTCTCAGCTATGCCCCCACCACCACCACTATTTTGAACATATTCCTCTTTGAATCCAGCAACCTCAAGGACGCAGTACAAACCACATTCACTTTGTGTCACATTTCTCCCCTCCTCCCCTGCTTTTGATCTTAAGGCCTTGGAGAAGAAGCTGTAGTTGAGTGGCAGATCTAATTTGTGTTTTCGACTACATAATTGGCGCTTCAGGACGCTTCCAGGACAGGCGCTTCCGAAAGAAGGGAGTGACACAAGTAAATCATCAACACCCTCTCTGCAACTTCAAATGGAATGTGGTGTGCGTATGGGCGTGGGGACGATCTGATTTACAGAGCAAGGCAAGCATGAGACAATTCTGCACCCATGGCGTCACTACTATAGCTAGTATGAATTAACATCTACTCAATGGCAGACTGCAAGGGTAGACACAGGACACAGATGCTGCTCTCTCCAGCTGAGAACAAATGTTGTGCTCATTTCTGAGGTTTTTGAGTGTCATTAATATCTAGAGCAGGGGTGCCCAAACTCAGGGGCCACTTGCAGCCCTCAGGGGCTCCCAATCTGGCCTTTGGGGATCAACATCGGACCACTGGACAACACCTCAAGTACAACTGGTGGTAAGAGTACCATTGGTTGAGAAACACTGAGCTAGATGCCTTCTCCATTTGAAGGACCTGCTTCCAAGTGATCTTGGGAATCCTATGCTTTACGCGGATTCAGGATGAAAAGACATGTACACTTTTGGCTGCAGCTGAGTCCAGGAGCTCAGAAGCTAAATCCATTCAGAGAGATGACAAGGGTCCATTTTGCAACCATTCAGATGACTTAGTAGACTAGACCAACCAGAGTGAAAACTTGTCTAGAGTAGGCCAGACAAGTACAAGAGAGATGGAGACACTGCTGCAGACAGAAAACTGAGAGAGTCTTCTAATGGTGTTCAGATATTTGTGGCATGCACACATTTCTCCCTGAAGCATAGAAAGTGACCTTCTACCAAGGCAGACCCTTCCTTTGCTAATCCTGACTAGAACTAGGCACCGTGGGCCCCCTACAGATACCAACACCTATGGATAAGTGAATCTGTGAGTCACAGCCACCGAAAGATCTTTGGACGCTACCGGAAATACCTTCTGGTTGCGTCCGGGGATGTTCTAAGGTGCAGGGAGGCCACAGACAGCCTCTCTGTGTCTTTGAAGGCCTGCTGGAGCCTTCTGAAAGGTACTTCTGGTTTTTTGCTAAACCTGAAATGCATCTCAGAATGCTCACGACCTCCCTGCTCATGACCTCTCAGAACGCCTATCTCTTGATGCAACTGAAAGAACTTCCGGGTGTATTCGGAAGTATAGGGAGGCCCTCCTGTCTCTCTCTGGATCAAACCCATGGGTTCCAAGCCCCCGGCTAAGGATACAGACACCCATCATTCAAGTGAGGGATCTTTCCTAGCCGTATCTGATTAAGGCCCAAATCCTAACCAACTTTCCAGCTCTGACTTGGCTGTGCCAATGGGGCATGTGCTGCATCCTGCAGTTGGAGGGCAGTCGCAGGCCTCCTCAAGGGAAAGGAGTGCTTGTTCCCTTAGCTCGGAGCTGCATTGCCCCGATCTCGGTGCTGGAAAGTTGGTTAGGACTGCGCACGAAATCTGCAAAGTCATGCACAAAGCTGTGGTGAGGACTCCATTCCTTCCCACACCTGCCCAGCTCCTTACTCCATCACTCATTCCACAGTAGACAGGAACTGAATGCAATGACATCTACAAATGGCCCCGCTCTTGTGCAGAGGAAAGAAGCCATGTTGTTCCCGGTCTGTGCGAAAGCCGGATCTAATATGCTCTTCTGTTCTCCCATTCACATCAGATTACATCTTGTTGCCAATCTAACATCAATGGAGTGATATGAAAGACATGAGGCACATCTGCTGCTTCTGATTAGCCATAGGAAAATATGCGCTGTCACTCAAAATTCTCCCCCCCCCCAGCCTCGTTTTAAGGGATCTCATCAAAAGGTTCAAACAGCAGCAGGGTATGTGAGATTAAAGTGCCCTTAGAAGGGAAGAAGCAAAGAAAGAATTATATAGTATATTTATATTTTTTTTTAAGTAGAAAAAATATATATGAAAAGACGTTTGAAAATGTCCTAAGAATAACTCTAAACTTTATCTGTTTCCCAGCTTGCAGGCACTAAAGCTTCACGGCAGGGTTTCACCTGGCAAAAGTCCCATTTTGAAGGTCAATTAGGCTGTGGCTTGTTACAGGGAGTTTAATTCGATCTGACCAGGGTGCACAGGCCGTGTGTGCCTTGTTCAAAATAGAGACAATCAAGGGAAGAGAACCCTCAAGCAAACACAACACATTGTTCTTACTTAACACAGACCAGGCAGAGGTGCTGTCGGTCAGCAGGAAAGCTGGTCTAGGGAGAGTTGTTTAGCCTGTTCTGGTTGAGACTGCTCTGTCTCTGCAGGAGAACATAAGAAGAACTGGATCAGGCCAGAGGCCCATCTAGTCTAGCTTACTGAATCTCACAGTGGTCCATCAGACAGGCCATCAGGGAGCGCACAGGATGACAAGATCCCTGCAACCTGTTGCCACACAACTTGTAACCTATGATGGATTCTTCCTCTAGAAATCTATTCAATTCCCTTTTAAAAGCATCTAGGCCAGACACCATCACCACATCCTGTGACAAGGAGTTCCACAGACTAATTATATGCTAAGTAAAGAAATATTTTCTTTTGTCTGTTCTAACTTTTCTTTTGTCCATTCTAACAGGAAAAGATGTGCAACTGTGGGGGCTCCTGGGCTCAGCTTAGCTACTGGGTAAACAGGAAGAACACAGTACATGCTTTGGTGGTGGGAGGGGCAATCAAGAGGCATGCAAGGGCAAATATTTATTTTCCCCTTAACTGTGGTTGGCCCCTGTGCCTGCCACTGGCCATCAGTAAGCCTGAGGGAGGGCTACCGAACACATCCTGGGGAGCCTAGCGCAGGGTTTGCCACAACCTCTTGCCGATGCTGGCATCTCCCCAGAGCTGCTTCTTTCGCTGGCTGGATGATCTTAGGAAAGAGTCAGAATGCTCTGCTCAAGCTCTCTTTTCCATGTCAGTGTCAGAAAAAACGAAATGTCAGTGTCACAGAGTGGATAGAGGGAGGTTCTCTTGCACAACACCAGAACCAGGAGGTATCCACTAAAACTGAATGTCTGGAGACATACATACAGAATGTAATAAGCCTGTGGAACCCCTTGCCACATGATGCAGTGATGGCACCTGCCCTAGGTGCATTTAAAAGGGGATTGGACAAATTTATGATTAGTCCGTCACAGTTTGCAAGTCAGGATTACTATATGCAATCTCCTGTTTATAGAAGTGGGCTATCTCTAGATGCCAGATGCAAGCGAGTGGCAACAGGATGTAGGTACCTTGTTTTGTGTGGCCTGGAGGCATCTGGTGGACCACTGTACGATGCAGGAAGCTGGACTAGATGGGCCTTTGGCCTGATCCAGCGGGGTTCTTGGTTATTATTCAAAAATCCTGTGCTGCAGCTGTGTGGGAGGATTCTGAGTGACCCAGGTCTGAGAAAACAGCTACGGCTGGGTCAGGTTCCATGAAAGGTAGAGTATGATTAGAAGGGGCCCTGGAGATGGGGGGGGAAGAACACTGGGGGGGGGGGGAAGTGGATCTAAACATTCAAATAAGTTACTCATTGTGACCTTGAGCAGTCAAAGTGGAAACTCATCTAGAATCTACCAGACAGGCACAAGACAGATGGATAATGGGTTCGGACGGGAGCCAGACAACACTTAAAACTGTCTGTTATTGGGCAATGTGGGACTGCAGGGCAGGCGAGAAAGCCTGATCCATCACTTCTTTTCTCACACTCTGTTCTCATCACCCCCCCCCCCCCAATGCCATGTTTGACTGGGACTTGCAAACTTGGAAAGGTTTTTCATTCAGCAAAGGAGCTCCCTGATCAATGAAGCCTGCAGCCATCAAGCAAAAAGGGGGGGGGAATAAAATAAAAAACACCCCCTCCTCTCTCTCTCTCTCTCCCTTAGCTGAAGAGGCAGTACACGTTGTGCTGGAAATAAAATAAATCAGAGCACGAGGGCAGGAGAGCTCGCTAACAAATTAGACTGGACTAGTCGTGTAAGCGCAGCCTTGCCCTGCAGGGTAGCCTGCAGTGTGCAGATAAGCTAAACTGGAGTTTGTTATCACAAGCAATATTTTGTCCCACCTCATAAAGGGAAAAAAAAAATGACACAGCTGGAGCTCAACTCATCTCAAATGTAATGAAAAAGTGATCAGAACAGAGGTCCAAAAGAAGGGGGGAGAAGGAGGTCCAAAGGGGAAAGAAGATGATCAGAGCTGAAAGGTTCAAAGACACTTCCCAAAGTGACCTTTTGTAAGAATGGGCAGCTAAGTTAAACGGGAGTTAGAGACTCTTATAATGCTTCCACTGGACAAACGGACACCATCATCCGTTCTACTGGGTACAAATGATAACATGGGGTTCTAAAGCTCTGGTCTATTTTGCTGCTGCATGAGTGCAGGGCTGAAACAAGGGCTGCCAAACTGGTAAGAGTTTCCCAGGCTATAGCACTGTGACTTGGAGGGGACTGGGAGAGGCAACAGCAACCACCACAGGAATCCACCACAGGCAAAAGGAAGTACAGGTGGGTCCTTTTTATCCACAGTTTTGGGACACATGGATTTGACCCACTGTGGGTCCTGAACCCACAGCTGAATACCCACTGAGCTGAGCCTCCCGGACAAGACCAGTCTGCTGTTCCAGTCACCTCTGGAGATCTGGGTACCCTAACCCACAGATTTCATTATCCATGGGTTTTGGAATCTGGGGGGGGGGAAATCCGGGAATGGAAACCCCCACCGATGCAGAGGCGCCACCTCTACACCATGTAGTCCACTGATGAAATGAGCTGCCCCACAATGTAACAAGAGCCAATGGTTTGGATGGCTTTGAAAAAGGTGATTAGACAAAGTCATGGAGGGGAGGGCAATCAGCATCTGGCTTGGATGCCTTTAGAAGGGGATTGGACAGGTTTCTGGAGGAAAAGTCCATTATGGGTTACAAGCCGTGATGTGTATGTGCAACCTCCTGATTTTAGAAATGGGCTCTGTCAGATGCAAGGGAGGGCACCAGGATGCAGGTCTCTTGTTATCTGGTGTGCTCCCTGGGGCATTTGGTGGGCCGCTGTGAGATACAGGAAGCTGGACTAGACGGGCTTATGGCCTGATCCAGTGGGGCTGTTCTTATGTTCATCTTTGAGGCAGTATGCCACTGAAATGCCAACTGCTGGGTGCAAAGAACTGGGGAGGCTCTGTCCTCTGCTTATAAGTCAGGGCTTTTCAGTATTTAGTGTGCATGTGTGTGTTGCCCCTCCCCCCAGAACCATTTTTGTGAGTACAAGCATCCCCTGTATACAAGGGGGATCCATTCCCAGCCCACCCATGGATGCAGATAAGAGGGGAGCCTGTAAGTACAATGCTCCGTGCCCCCAGCTGCACCCGCTACCTTCCATTTTCCTCACTAAACAGCAGGCCTTTGCAGATGCTACAGGAGGAACACAACATGCAGGCAGCCAGCATGCGCACTACAGGGGACACAGCAAGAACAGGAAGCAGCTTCACAAGTGGTACAGTACTTGCAAAATGAAAGAGGTTTGAAAAGCCCGGGTTTAAAGGGGAGACTAACTTTAGAACTGACTTTACAGACTTTGGGCTGCACGCTTTCATTTGCGAGCTGTGACCCTACTTCCCTTCCGTAACCAGCAGCAGCTATTTTAATATAACTTAGGGCCCAATCCTATTCAGCTTTCCAGTACTGATGCAGCTGTGCCAAAGGGGGTTTGTGTGGCATCCTGCGGGGGGGGGGGGTCACAGAGGCCTCCTCAAGGTATTTACTACTACTACCACCACCACCACCACCAGTGGTATCACCAGGGGAGTGCAGGCTGCACTGTTTGATGTGCATTGGGGGGGGGGTGATACTACTACTGGCCAAAAATTGTTTAAATCACAGTTTTTAGGAATAATACCATCATGCTATACATCGTTTGATGTGTAACGTCATGCAGAATGCAATTAAACAAGCTGTACTGAAATATCTCTAACCTATCAGATGCTATAGCCAAAAAAAAACTAGTGGGGTGGGACAATGATGCATCACCACACCTATTGCCTGGGGCACTGCTCCACCCACTGCATGGGAGAAGGTCCATCGTGGGGCTGACACGCTGGTCTCCTGCGCCGGGTGACGCCAAACCTTGTGATGCCACTGACGACAACAGCTGCTACTACTACTACTACTACTACTTCTACTACTGGAACATACCAAGATCCAGGTCTACAGAGCTTGCGTCCTGAGTACACTTCTGTACTGCAGCGAGTCATGGACTCTTCGCTCACAACAGGAGAGGAAACAGAACGCTTTCCACATGCGCTGCCTCTGACGCATTCTCGGCATCACCTGGCAGGACAAAGTTCCAAACAACACAGTCCTGGAACGTGCTGGAATCCCTAGCATGTATGCACTGCTGAAACAGAGACGCCTGCGTTGGCTTGGTCATGTCGTGAGAATGGATGATGGGCGTATCCCAAAGGATCTCCTCTATGGAGAACCGGTGCAAGTAAAGCGCCCTACAGGTAGACCACAGCTGCGATACAAGGACATCTGCAAGAGGGATCTGAAGGCCTTAGGAGTGGACCTCAACAGGTGGGAAACCCTGGCCTCTGAGTGGCCCGCTTGGAGGCAGGCTGTGCAGCATGGCCTTTCCCAGTTTGAAGAGACACTTGGCCAACAGTCTGAGGCTAAGAGGCAAAGAAGGAAGGCCCATAGCCAGGGAGACAGGCCAGGGACAGACTGCACTTGCTCCCAGTGTGGAAGGGATTGTCACTCCCGAATCGGCCTTTTCAGCCACACTAGATGCTGTTCCAGAACCACCATTCAGAGCGCGATACCAGAGTCTTTCCAGACTGAAGGTTGCCAATACTACTACTACTACTACTACTACTACTACTACTACTACTACTACTATTACTACTACTACTACTAAAAAGCTCTTATCAATCTTGATAATGTAGTACAGGGGTGTCAAACATAAGGCCTGGGGGCCGGATGCAGCCCCTGAAAGCTTTTTATCCGGCCCTCAGGCTCTCAGCTGCTAAGCAGTGCTGAGGTGTTAGCACTGAAACAGCAGCCCACATAAAATTGGGCTTTCCCACATCTTGACATATGATCAAGATTTGCATATTTTCTCTTCTGTCATTTGCAGTTAATGAACTTCTATATGAGAGCAAGGTGCTGATTTCTGGCCATCACCTGCTTAATGATGTCACCTTCTGCTTGATGACATCATTTCCCGCCCTCAGCAGGCGTCCTGAATGCTAACTTCGGCCCTCTGTATGAAACAAGTTTGACACCCCTGATGTAGTATCTGTACCAAGGAACAATATTATAAGCTCTTCTATCACTCCTGCTGGAGAATTTATTATACATTAAAAATGAAAGGCAGTTTACTCCCTGAAACTCCTCTGAAGCTGCAATAAAATTGTATTGAGTGCATATTTGTTTGTTAGCAACATTACTTCATTCAATCAGCAAGTCTAAACAAATCTGTTTTCCCATTACCACAGTCAATGTGGCACAAGAGATTTAGCAGGGAGATTTCTTCTAATCCATATAAAGCTCTGACAAACTTTAATAAACTACAAGGCTGAAGACTTAAAATTCTGTTTCAAATGCCCCGGCATTCAAAGGACCCAAGGACGATATACCCTGAGACTGATTCCTAAAGAGAGAGGTGTGTCTGCCCAGTGCATCTGCCTTTGTTACTGAACACAAATTCTTGCTGGATGAGCAGGGTACCTAAGAACATAAGAAGAGCCCTGCTGGATCAGGAAAATGGAAAAGGTGCAAAAGAGAGCGACTAAGATGATTACTGGGCTGGGGCACCTTCCTGATGAGGAAAGGCTACGATGTTTGGGCCTCTTCAGCCTAGAAAAGAGGCGCCTGAGGGGGGACATGATTGAGACATACAGAATTATGCAGGGGATGGACAGAGTGGATAGGGAGATGCTCTTTACACTCTCACATAACACCAGAACCAGGGGACATCCACTAAAATTGAGTGTTGGGAGAGTTAGAACAGAAAAGAGAAAATATTTCTTTACTCAGCGTGTGGTTGGTCTGTGGAACTCCTTGCCACAGGATGTGGTGACGGCATTCGGCCTGGACATCTTTAAAAGAGGATTGGACAAGTTTCTGGAGGAAAAATCCATTACGGGGTACAAGCCATGATGTGTATGCGCAATGGGTTTTAGAAATGGGTTATGTCAGAATGCCAGATGCAAGGGAGGGCACTAGAATCTGGTGTGCTCCCTGGGGCGTTTGGTGGGCCGCTATGAGATACAGGAAGCTGGACTAGATGGGCCTATGGCCTGATCCAGCGGGGCTGTTCTTATGTTCTTAACTACAATTCCCAGGAAGCCTTGCAGGTCTCTTGTGATCTGGTGTGCTCCCTGGGGCATTTGGTGGGCCGCTGTGAGATACAGGAAGCTGGACTAGATGGGCCAATGCCCTGATCCAGTGGGGCTGTTCTTATGTTCTTATCAGGCCAAGGACCTATCTAGGCGAGCTTCCTGCATCTCACAGAGGCCCAGCAGATGCCTCAGGGAACACACAAGATCACAAGAGACCTGCATCCTGGTGCCCTCACTTGCACCTGGCATTCTGCGGCAAATGGACTTTTTCTCCAGGAATCTGTCTACTTCCTTTTTAAAGGAATCTAGGCCAGATTCCATCACCACATCCTGTGGCAGGCAGTTCCTCAGACTAATTACATGCTGCATAAAGAAAATATTTCTGGTGTTTCGTGAGAGAGAAAAGAGCATCCCTCTATCCATCCCCTGCATAATTTTGCATGTCTCAATCATGAACACCTCCAGTGCCTTTTTTTCTTGACGGGTGGGGAAACATTTTAGCAGAAGGGCTACATAATCTCTCTGACACTGTGTCAGGGCTGGGGAAAAGATAATTAATTTAAATTTCAAATTTGAATAGATTTACATAAATTTACATTAATGGATACATTAGAGATGGAACATATACATGAATGTATTTTACTGAACTTATTTGTAATACTCATGAGAACTTGGTTGGCAACCTTCAGTCTCAAAAGACTATGGTGTAAGCCTACAGCGCCCGGTATTGCTAGGCAGTCTCCCAACCAAGTACTAACCAGGCCTGACCCTGCTTAGCTTCCAAGATCAGACGAGATCGTAGAACCACATGAGAACTATGAACTGTTTACCACACACCCCTTGCACAGTGAAACATACAGACAAAGCCAGACACACATGGAGACAAGTTGTTCAGAGGCAATGGGGGCGAGGGGTTAAAATAAAGTCCAGGAAAAAGCAGAAAACACATGGAGACTATAAAAGGCCTTGCTCTAACTTGGCCCGCGGCTCATGTCTGGCAGTCACAAGCAGTAGCTGCAGGCCAGCACGGGCTCCAGCAGTCTCCAACGGGTCAGAGGTTCATTGGAGACTGGGGGCTCCTTGTGGGCTGGATTGGGGGTCCCCAAGAGCAGCAAATGACCCACGGCCAGGGTTTGCCCACCCCTGGCTCAAGATAACATCTGAACAAGGAGAGTCAGGACGGTGCAGTGGTTCTGGAGCTGGACTTAGACCTGGAAGAATGAGGTTCAAATCCCTGCTCAGTCACCAGTCTTCCTGGGTGACCTCAGCCAGTCACTCCCTCTCTCAGCCTCACCTACCTCCCTGGGCTGCTGTAAGGACAAAAGGAGGGAAGGAACCATGTATGCCACCCTGAGCTCCTTGGAGGAAGGGCGCTATAAAAATGTGAAAAACACATAAGCACAAAAACAAAACAAGATTGTTAGAGCTCTACTCACATACAGAGTGTCTTGCACCTGAGTACATATATCCATGGATACCTGAGTCTATTTTTACTGCTCAACATTCTGTATGCACTGTAGCCAGATTGTATCAGTGTTGAACAGAATGTGTGAAAAACTGTACCTGGGTACCTGATTGTTCCTAGGTAAACAGATGCATCCAGGTGCTGTTTGACATGTGAACGCAGCCACAGAATATACCTGGGTACAGTTATTCGTGCCTTCCATTCAGTGCAGATACCATTTGTGTACAGCCCACACAGACTGTTGTGCAGTAAAAATGAACTCAGTTATTCACATGGAATGGTGCGCCCAGGTTCAGGCATTTTGTACTTGGGTACAATATAAATATGCGAATGACCCTCTTTTGCCGTATCTTTGAAAAGGTGAACATGACATCTGGGGAAAACGGAAGCTGCATTTTTGTTTATGAAAACAGAGGCTGTCAAAATGAGGCCTGCTTCCTCTCATCATTAATTGTTTACCTCTATTTATCTATGTCTTGGGTATTCCTAAAAAGAAGCCAAGTGATGCAGCTTTCTCCAATCCATCTGTGAAGAGACAATCAGGCTTCTCAACCTTATAATTAGGGAAAAACCTGCTGAGGATAAATTGAATGCATTAAGAAATTAACATACCAGTAAATGACTGATCGTTACAATTTACCAAATTTGCATTTCCAGGAATTCTATAAAAAGGCAGATCTTGTTATTTCATGATTTCCATCTGGAAGAGTCAATATTTTAAGATCTTCCTAGGCAAGATGAAAACAACTCCCTATGGAGGTGGGTTGATTGGGGGAGGTACCACCTGCCTCCAAAATTCCTCCTCCTCAGACTTGAAAAGAAGATGGGAATTTTGCAGAGGGGTGTGTGGGCTAGGGGAGTCTCCTTGCTCCCCTCCCTCCATCATTATATACAGAGGAAGTTGCTTTCTATTACATGTGTTCATTTCACTCAATATGATCTGGCTGGCAACTGCTGCCCAGGGTTCCAGGAAGGGATTTTATTTTTATTTTTTTTCTTTTGCCTTGCCTGGAGATGCCAGGGATTGAATCTGGGACCCTCTTGCAAGCAAGGAGGTCTTCTACCAATGCACAGCCCTTTTCGCCTCCTCTTGCTCATGAGATTCAACAAGGATTCAACAAGTGTGAAGGAGAGGCCAAAAATGTGCTAGATGACCACTCCTCAGCAGTTGTTCATTCGTTCACATGTTTATACCATCTTTCCTCCAAGTTGCTCGTGGTGGTACACATAGTTCCACCCATTCTTTTCTCCTCACAACAACCCTGTGAGGTAGGGGAGTCTAAGAGAGAAAAATCACCCAGGACGCTTCATGGCTGAGTGGGAATTTGAACCTGGATCTTCCAGGTCTAAGTCCAGCTCACAAACCACTACATCCGCATCTGAATGCAGGGCCTGCACAGAGAAGAAAGCAGAGGTGACTGGGGTACCATCAGTGGGTCTGGGCAGATGATATATGGACCTGTTGCCTCAGCTACAGAGAGGTCTTGGGCCAGCCCTGTCAGTCACCCATCACCAGCCAAAGCCAAACATCACCCTCTCCCCAAACCAGAACATAAAGGTAGAGCTTATAAACAAAGTAGGGATCAACAGAGCCTTTATTGGGAGGGTGTCCACAACACTGGAATCACCAATGAGAAATCACCATTTTGATCTAGCTATCTGGTATACCTAGAAAGCAGAGATACCCAGAAAAAGGCCTCCAATGATGACAAGCGCATATGGGAAGGCGTATCTGTGTAAAGACAATCCCTTAAGCTATCCAGGTCCCCCCCTAGCAGTTTCCAAGACTCCTAAATAAAATGTCTCAGACGCACATATTCATACAGCGGGCATACAACAAACATCAGCAAACAATGTTTACTCTAAATCTCAAGAATAAAGAAAACTGGGCTTTCCTTTTTCTCCAGATCTCTGACAGAACTACAGGGGGAAACATGATAAATTGGTTATGCTACCCTTATATTCCCCCCCCTCATAATGCCCTGCGCATTACGCACTAGCTAGTTCATTCTTTGTCATTCCTTCTTTAGTGCAGACTCCCACCTCCATACCTGACATCTCTTCCCAAAGCACTTAGGAGTGTCAAAATGTCTGTGCACTTTTGGGTTAAGTAATGGCAACGTATAGATTTTCTGCGATCATTGACAGACTTGGAGATAGCTTTGGAAACCAAGACGTACAGCTTGGCTCCGAGCCCATCAGTTCATAAGATTAGGATTATTGGAGAGACTCATTTGGAACGGGGCGAAGGTTGCCGAAAGAATTATAAACCAAGATGGATTTTGCAAGACTTGTCAGGCTGGCCTTCAACTTAGAAGATTAAGCTTCCTGCTTTAGGAAAAAAAAAAAAAAAAGGTGATGGTTTTCTGGAGCATTTCTAACTGCCAAGCCTGGGAAGATGGTGTCCTGTCTCACACCTATTTGTGGTGGTCCAAATTCATGTTTCCAATCACGTTCTCAAAAAGCAGGCTGCAAAAAAATTAACAATCGTCTTGCATCCTAGCATAAAATATCTTCGGCCTACATTATTTAGAGGTAATAATGAAGCAATAGCATGCAGTTTTTGTTCCTGTTCACCAGGAACAAAAGGGGAATATATTTGAGAGGGGAATATATTATGCTACACAGTTAAGTAGACAAGCAGGCTTTGTTTTCCCTCTCTCCAGTTTGTGTTTATTTTTATATTTCTAGTACCTACTGAGATCAGAAGCACTAGGCACAAAAAGGCGACACCATTTTAAATGACTAACAGGCAATTCTAACGGGATTTAAGCCAGGTTGGTGTGGTGGTTCTGGCGTTGAACCACTTAGACCTGGAAGAGCCAGGTTCAAGTACCTGCTTAGCCACGAAGCTTCTTGGGTGACCTTAGGCCAGTCTCTCAGCCTCACCTACCTCATAGGACAAAAGGAGGGAAGGAATTCTGTACACCACCCCAAGCTTCTTGGAGGAAGGGTGGGATAAACATGTGAAAAATAAAAATATACACATTCTGTTTAGGATGTTGCCTCTATCCAGTCACTGCTGCTAAGTGACCTAAGAGGCAGTTCTAAAAAGGTATTTCTCTTATATTTAGCCCAGGAGGGACTAAATGTCCCTCTTTATCCCAGCATCTTTCCCAGAGGCTGTTTGCTGATGCCTTTTGTGTTCTGAGCCCCTTTGGGAGAGGGAACAAAATTTTCATTTATTTTTGCTGCATAAAACTGTGAATTTTTTTTCCATTGAAAAGTGGTATCTAAATATCATTATGGGGTCTTTTCTCAGTTCCATCTTAAGATGGGGAGATGGGATTGAACCTGGGAAGTTCTCAAGATAAAGCCGGTGGCTATCCAGGCCACAGCAAGGGTAACCAAGGAACAGACTTGTAATGCTGCCTTGAATCTGCACCATTTCCCAGGTGGAAAGTCTGGGTGCTTGAATATGCCCACACATATTGCTTTACAGCTGCACTCTGTTCAGTGCCAAGACACAGTCAGTAAATGGGGTCTCAGTCTCCAGTTTGACTTTGACACATCTCTGAAATCAACCGCCATCCCGGTCTATTTTGCTAACCAAGTTAACTCCATATGGTGTATTGGAATCGAGGAAGATCTGGTGAGGAAGTAGGATGTGGTGTCATCAGTGGCCCCTTTAAGGGAAAGGCCTGGGCATTCAGCAGGTAGTGTGCTGCACAGCTGTAGCCACTTGAAGGCAATGGGGGGGGGGGCCATAAAAGCACCTGATGAAGGGAGAGTTTGGTGTAGGTAGCAGGAAAGCTTGAGGAAGGACAGACTGGATTAATGGACTTTTGAGGACAACTGGAACTACTGATGGTCTTTGGAGCAGACTAATGGACTTTAGAGACTCCTGGAGCAGAGACTGCAGGAGACACTGGAGTTTGGTGTGTGGCTGCTGTGCCCAAGACCTGCGAAGGACTGCTGTAGTAGTGGAGGGCTGCTGGCAGGAGAGAGGACCTCTGCAGATTGAACAGGTGAGCTATCCTGGTGGTGGGGCCCAGCAGGACTGCAAGGCAGACTAGAGTCACTGTTGGGGAAGGGGTTCTCTAATTAGCTAAAAGTGGGCATAGGTTCTCCAGGCAGAGCTTAAATTGGGAATCTGGCAAAACATATGGCCCTCCATCCTTTAGGCCATGTGTCTCCAAACTATGGCCCAGGGGCCAAATCCAGCCTGCCAGAAGATTTTATCTGGCCCACAGCAATTTTATTTTGTCAGAGCATTTGTTAATATATGACATTTTTACTCATTATATATAATTTCTCAGTTTAAGCAGGGCATTGTTTTTTTTGTAACTGTCACATTTCTCTTTTGTTCTGACTCATAGCATGCTGATTACAAAGAAAAGATCCAAGTAGAACTTATTCATTTAACTTTCATTCATTCATTTATAAAACAGATTTTTTTTTTTGGGGGGGGGGGGATGTGAAAAAGCGTAAAATACACAATGTGGCCCTCATACTGAAAAGTGTAGAGACCCCTAAGTCAATCTGCTATGATGTATTTGAGTGGAGCACAGGCTGTTGATTGTGCTAAATTCTGTATTGTCTTCCCTTGAGCTCAAATGACAGCCATGAGCTGATTTCCTAAGCACCCCAGAACAAAAAGCAGAACAGCTGGAACCGCACATGTGGAAATACAAAGCCAATGACTATTCATTTGAAACGAAGAAGCAAATTCCATTTGTCTTTTTATTTCCAATTCTTCATCCTGTTCCCTCCTTTTCTCATTAGCAGCTTGTATTCTTTGCTGTAGAGACTTCTTATCTCTTGTATTTATCAACTGCTAAAAGAAACACAACCCTGCTGGGCAATTCATTGGCTCCCAGAACAAACAATTTAAAGGGAACAGAAGTACCAAGTGTTGCTCACTGGACCTATTGTTGTCTGGTCTGCTTCCTCTCCCCAGTGTGGACAGAATCCCTACAGGGGGTATGTTTTTGTTCATTACCTGGCTGTGATTATTACCTACACCTTGCATGGATGAGAAGTTTCACACTTCAGGAGTTCCCAAACTCAGCTGTCTCTTTGATTCTGCACTGATGAAAAAGCCATGAGTTATCTCTCTTGATCATTTCCCATCTCACCTCTTTTTTAGCAGTTACTAACTCCTGGTCCATTACCTTGACTCTTAAATGTGCAAAACCTTGGGAGATACGAACTTTACATTGTGGTGTAATGGTTAGAGTGGTGGCCTGAGACTAGGCAAATTAGGGTTCAAATAGTGACTCCTTCATGGACGACTTTGGGGACTGAGCTAGCCCACAGAACTAGTGTGAGAATAGTGGATGGCAACTAGCTTACATGGCCTTAAATTTATCACCCTTTACTCAGCGTGTGGTCGGTCTGTGGAACTCCTTGCCACAGGATGTGGTGCTGGAGTCTAGCCTGGACGCCTTTAAAAGGGATTGGACAAGTTTCTGGAGGAAAAATCCATTACGGGGTACAAGCCATGATGTTTATGCGCAACCTCCTGATTTTAGAAATGGGTTATGTCAGAATGCCAGATGCAAGGGAGGGCACCAGGATGAGGTCTCTTGTTATCTGGTGTGCTCCCTGGGGCATTTGGTGGGCCGCTGTGAGATACAGGAAGCTGGACTACATGGGCCTATGGCCTGATCCAGTGGGGCTGTTCTTATGTTCTTATCTCCCAAAATGCATGTACTCAATATTAAATTGAATCATGGGGACAATTTTAAATACTTAAGATCACTTTTTAAAATCTGATTTTTTTCCCTTGTGACAGTTCAACAGTAGACAGTTCAACAGGTCTACTTTTCACTTGATTTTTTTCCCCCCCAGACTGTTAGTTTCCATCTTGACTTTCCCCAGCCATGCACCCAAATACCCCCAGAAATCTGTGTATGGAGAAATCACTTTACTGTTCTCTGTACCGCAAGATCTACAGTCTTAACTCTGAAATACAATGTTTGAAAATTCTGCCTAGAGAATTTGGGAGCTGTAAGTTGATTCTTTTTCTTGGATTTTCTTTTTTGCAAAAAAAAAAAGAGCCTAATTTTTAAAACTTGACCATGTCTACAGCCTTGGGGTTCCAATTTGGGACTAAATGGTAGGTTTGAATATTTAAATTTATAAATAAAATGTTTCTTTAGGTGGATGGTTATAATTTTCTTTCCCACAATGCAATTAGTGGCATGTTTAACTGAACATACTTTCAGTCATATTGATTTTTCAGATTTCCATTTCAAAGAGACTACATTGGGAGACAATGCAGAGTTTCTTTGAGTGCTGGAGCAGAAATTTAGAGGTTAGTTTTGCAGTAGCCCTACTGGAATCCTACCAAATGCAATAATTTGACCTGATTTTTGGTGTTGCGTTACTATGTTCTTTCGCTTTTAATATTGCCAAGTGCCTTGAGCTCCCAGCAGGCTTGAAAAGGCAGGGTATAAATATTTTAAATTAGACAAATAGAATTTCAGCAGCCCAAATCCAGTTTTACAATTTCTCTGCCTTTGATGTAATAAAGTCACTTTTCTAATAACTTTCAAGTGGACCCCAGAAAATACACAGGCTGGGGATGGCTTGGACAATAGATACTTTCCCATGTTCAAAATCAAATGTGGGAATGAATCAGTCTTGACTACCAGTGAACAGGTTTATAATGTCATTTTGAGGTTTGGAGATGACTAAACTAAGCTGGCCCAGAATCACTGGGGAAGAATCTCTCCAATGAAATGTACTTTCTGCTTTTGTGAATTAAGAACATAAGAACAGCCCCACTGGATCAGGCCATAGGCCCATGTAGTCCAGCTTCCTGTATCTCACAGCGGCCCACCAAATGCCCCAGGGAGCACACCAGATAACAAGAGACCTGCATCCTGGTGCCCTCCCTTGCATCTGGCATAGCCCATTTCTAAGATGCTTAGCCTTCCAAGAAGCTGGAAACCAATCCCCTCTATAGAGAGCTACATTCCGTGGCCTTTAAAAAAAATTCAACAATACGAACCCTACATTCTCATATAGAAGGAGACTCCTAACTAACAAGTCAAGTGCTCATGAAATATTACCATCTTAGAACAGTGTAAGAAGTTACTTAGTCCTGACACAACAGAGTCCACATTAGAAAAGCCCTACTGGCCTATCTAGTCCAGCATCCTGTTTCCCACAATGGCTAATCAGGCACCACTGGAAAGCCCACAACCCAAAAGAAGGCATATCCCTCTCCTAACACAGCTGTCCTGCAGTTGCTGTTCAGAGACACATTGCCTTTGAACCTAGATGGAGGTATCATGCACCCATTCTGACTAATAGCTATTGTCCTCCATGAATTTGTCTAATCCCTCTTTAAGGTCATCTAAGCTGGTGGCACATCTTAGAGCAGTGAGTTCCACAGTTACGAGCTGTGTGAAGTAGTAGAGCGGAACTCTACTCCTCCTTATCTGTGAGCTCAGTATCTTTAAATTTCAGTATCCATTGCTGTCAAGCCCACAGCTGGAGGGCCTCAAATGACCTCCCAGATGCAAGTGGAAGGCACTCCTCGTTCGGGCTGGAGACTTCCGGTTGCATCTGGTGGCATTCTGAGGCATGAGGACCTCCCTGAGCCTCAGAGCACCTCTTGGTTGCAACCAGAGCACACTTCCAGTCATGTCCAGGATGTCCTTTGAGATCCAACTGCTAATTTAATTATATGCAGAAGTCAGAATCCATGGATGGTCCTGGAATAGATCCACCGTGGATAACGAGGGCCCCACTGTTCTTTGCTCTGCCTGTTCTGAATTTCCTGCCAATCAATTTCACTGGATGACCCTTAGTTCTGGTGCTCTGTGAGGGGAAGAAAAACATCTTTCTACTTCTTCCACAGCAGCCTAACTGTACACATGTCGCTTATGTTCCCCCAGAGCCACACATAGCAAATGCATAGTGGAAATAATCGAGAACTTTTAATGCAACATGGGGGAGGGGAATGTGGGCCCACCCTGAAATAGGGCTGATTTGCAGAGTAAGGGGTTGTTTTTTATTTTACTTTTTAAAGAAATCTGAAGGGAGGGCTTACAACAAGGGTGGGGACAGTAATTGCACTAAGCTTTTAAATTTAAAAAAAAAAAATCTGTGGGTTCAGTGAACTATCAATCCTTAGCTTACTTTCCACTTAGGCACCCAAAAAGAGAGATTTTATTTATTTACATTTATAACCAACTCTTCCTCCAAGAGGCTCAGGGTGATTTTGTGGTCCTCCAATGTTCCTCATAACAAATTTGTGAGCTAGGTGAGGTTTTTAAGGGAGGGCACCAGGATGCAGGTCTCTTGTTATCTGGTGTGCTCCCTGGGGCATTTGGTGGGCCGCTGTGAGATACAGGAAGCTGGACTAGATGGGCCTAGGGCCTGATCCAGTGGGGCTGTTCTTATGTTCTTATAGGTTGAGAGATACTGACTGGCCCAAGGCCATAGGGTAACTTTGGAGTAGAGCAGAAATGTGAACACAGGATCTCTCTACTCCATCCCATAACTCCCCTGCCCCTCTTTTGCAAGAGAAGTGATATTGCAAAGTAAGGCAATCAAGTTACAGTACCTTGGGCAGCACCAACACAGCAAATTGGTCTACTGGAGTCCCACCTCCAGCTTGTTAACCTTCTTTGTTCTTAACCTTCTTCTTGTCTTAACCTTCCTTGTTTCCTGTTCAGACTATCCCTTCCCAGGCTAAGGTTGCAGAACCTTAAAAGGGGCAGATGTAAAGCTGGAGCTGAGCTCTGTGCTGCATCTCACCTGATGTGTCCCTTGAGTTAAAAGGTGGGCAGTGGAGGGTGAGAGATCCTAAACATGTTGGAATCTCACCCTTCAGGTGGGCCTGCATGAGGGGAATCATCGCTGTGGGTTCAGGTTCCCAATCCAAGAGTTCCTCACTAGCCCATCCTCTTTCTCAAGGTAGTAGGAACTGGGTGTCGGAGATCTAACAGTCTTCATGTTTGAGTCCTGGCTGTCACTTGAGGTCACAGCCATGAAAAGAATGCCACAGCACACCATTTGATAGATGCATATGATAGCTGCGCTCGAAGTGTCTTGATCTCATTAAATTCTATCAAACATCTACAGGGATATTCAAATATCTAGAATACATCTATGGATATAATGCATTTGGGTCTCTAAAATGAGATTTCAGTTCAGCTTGGTGTTTCTGAAGTTTATGCTCCTTCCCAGATGTCCCAAAGGGGCTGTGACATTTTTCTGAAAAATTTCCTCTCAGCACTTGCCAGCTTCTCTTATTACTCAAGTCCTGGCAGTTAAAGAAAAACACAAAACGCCCTGGCTATTTCACTCATACATTCCGCAGAAGGAGATTTTTTTTCTCCATATGATAAGCCTTTTTTTTATGGGGGGAGGTCCCAACATAGATCCCCAAACCTGCAGTGAAAATGCCAACAGCAGGAATAGATCTGATTGGTTACATGAAAATTTAAAACCTTGGTAACATTCCTAAACACCAAGCATCTTGAGATGGGTATTCACCACATTTTCGTACAGTTTTCTGCTTTTAAGAGCTAAGGTACACATGCCATCTCAGAAATCAAGAGGACGCAGAAGTGGAAAGCTTTCTTGCTTATGATGAGATTTATAGCTTGTTAACTGATTTAAGGCGGAAAAGTACTAAATAAAAAGAAAAGTACATTCTAAGGCTTTTTGTGGTTGGTGCAGTAATCTTTAAAATTAAAATTGTCCGGGTTTAGAGACCTCGGTCTCAAGGAGAACTACTGGCACCACAGAGAGGTGCCAATCCAAGCAGACAACCCTGCATACTAACCCCAACTAGATGACGAGGATGAGACACTTTTGTCTTAAGCAGGGTTAAAATACAGGAAGCATTCCCAGATCACAGTCTGATAGATGGGGGGTGATGCTTGCCGAAGATCAGGGCTGAGTGGTGATTTGAAAGGAAAAAATAAAAACCAGGAAAGCCAAGTGTAGCTCAAAAGATGGAAGAGGAAACTAGACATAGATAGGATGAAATACTAGGGGACTTACTAGGGGAAATACTAGGGGACAGGAGAGAGTGCTCTACTGGTCAAAGGAAATCAGTAAATACAGTCACCAGACTTCCAAATAATGTTGTCACTCAACAGAGTATTTTGCTCTGTATGTCGGGCTGTGGAGACAACATCTGAGCTAGACTGATAAGGGTCTAACTCAGTGGTAGGCAGTGCATTATGCCTCTGCTCGTGCCTCCAAGAGGCTTGGGGACATTACACAGATAGGAAAAGACGCACAAGCTGTGAATAGGCTGGGAACAAGGCAAAGACCAAAGAGGCTGGACCGAGTGTGTGTGAGAGCTGAATCAAGAGAAAGAAGATACAGAGAATGCCTGAGAGAAAACCAAGCTAAGACACACAACCTATCTACAAGCTCCCACTATGCTGGGAAAGGTAGAAGATTTTTAAATCAGAGTGGAAAGCCAAAGGCAAGACTGTTGGAAAGACTGACTCAGAGAAACACAGTCAGGGAATACAAGATCTGGCTGCCCACTGCAGCTTGATGAGGGTGGCCTGAAGTAACCACAATCCGTGGTTCGCTTCCACAATGACTGGTAATGACACCCTCACCAAAAGACAATGGTTAAGTTGCAGATCCAGCAGCTGCCTCAATCAGGCACAGCTGTGGAACAAACCTCTACGCAGGGGCCGGGGAGGGAGCCAGGAAGAGAACAGAGAGGAAGGGAAAAGAGCGAGAATGAAGAAGAGGAGGGGGACCAAAAAGGGGCAACTGGAACACTGAAGGAAGACCACAGAGAGGAGTGACACAGGACAGCCAAGAGCAGAAAGCCCCCTGAGAGGCGAGGAGAAGGATGATGATGATGAAACCTTTATTGGCATATATATGTACATCAAAACAATGTGAATAAAATTCAAAATATACATAAGATCAGAAGATGGCTCCATAATCCATAAATGCATGGCACACACACACAAAATCCAATAGTCAACAATGCCCCCATTAGCTGATCCCATACAGAGCTAAGCTTCCAGTCTCATTTCCCGCATACTTATGACTGTGGCAAAAAAAGCAAGAGATGTTGATAAGAGTTTCTCCCTCCTCTACTGACAAAAGTGCTCGTAGTACATCTGCCTCGGCCCATCCCCAGAAAAGCACTAGGATGGGTAAAAGACACTTCTGACGTTGGGTCTTATGCAAGGGACAGAACAAGAGGATGTGTTCAACTGACTCCACATGGTTCAGATCACAGGGACAGAGCCTTGTGGAAAGAGGTATCCCTTTAAGCCGGCCCCATAGAAAGGGACCAGGAGGAAATGAGGGGCAAACCTCAGGTGGAGGAGATGACAAGGGGAGGCAAAGCAAAGAGGCCACAAGGCTCTGGACCACTCCGGATGAAGGGGAGGAAGGAAAGAACTGGGAAGAGGAAGCAGCAAGTCCACTCCAGGAGTCAGGAAGGAAGGAGGGCAAAACCCCACCCACCAACAGAACTCCCCTGATGCCATGGGTTGACAGTGTCCCTTCATTCTCAGTCCACCTTGTGACTGGTGGAACCTGCCTCCAGTGACCCCAGACTGTGACTAGGCAGGCAGATCACAGCCATACCAGCCATGAAGAACCTGGGGACATCAGCCATCTCCCTGAAAGAGGTCCTTTGGCTCCCCTGGGGTGACACAACCCACCTGATTAGGCCAGGACTGAATGGAGTGGTGAAGCAACCACATTCTATTGACTCCTTTTCCCCCATGGGGTTTGCTACCCCCATGGAACTTGACTCATGGCCAACTGTGATGGCTTAGGCCAACCCCAGACACAAGGAAATGAATCTTGTTCATTACATTTTACCATTTGTCCCAAACAAATGCACATCTGAGCAGAGTTCTAACCTCATATAGAACTGTTTTTTCCCCCACAGGGAAAAGTTTGCTATTTGCCCCCAGTTGACAGACATGCCCAGAGGGAATTTATTAAACTTTCATCATTTCCCAGTAATCTTCTTTGAGCGATATGAAAGTGTGGTGAGAGGAAGCAAGGTGAAGAAAAAAAAATGCAACATGGTCTCTTAACTAGACAATGAAAACGTCAGCTCTTCCTTCCGAGAGCCATCATCTCCCAATTTTTCTAAAATGATCCCACTCCGACCTGAAAAGAGTTAAATTCTGCAAAGATTAATATATAGGTGGCCCCCCTGCAAAACTTCCCAATAATAGACAGTACTACCCTTGCAAAAGCCATAAGCACTTGTCTAAGAAGCCTATTCCCCTATGCATTTCTTCCTAAGGATTAATAGAGATGCTGATGGCACAGATTCAAATGTTTGTTCAATCAGAAAACATTATCCTCAGTCTGTTTTTACACAACATGCATTGATCCAAAAGGAGCTTGTACCGCTGGAGGTTGTTGCCTCTGCACATAGCCCTAGAGCAGGAATAAGCTCCATCCATGCAGGACATGTGGATTTCATTTTGTACGCAAGCCACACTCTTCAATCCACATGCTCTGCTGTGGCTGAATTGCACAACTGATTAAAGTTCCCACAACCTTAACAATTGAGTTTTTCCATGCCACTGAATGGATATCCCTAATTCAGTGTTTCCCGAACTTTTTAGTACCAGGACCCACGGTTGATAATGACACTCTGTTGGGACCCACCTTGCTTTATGAGACTTTAAAAAAAGAAAAAGAAAAAAAAGTGATCTAGGAAGAAATATTTTTATTTATTTAATTAGAAGTAATATTTTATGTATTTATTTGCAGAAAAATTTGATCCATTTCTCCTAATGAGGCAGCCCTAATGAATAGCCTCAAGGCCTTCACCTGCTCCCCCACTACCCATCATTGACAGACTTGGGGAACACACACACACACACACACACACACACACACACACACACACACCCCAGAAAAAAGATACTCAAACATTTACGTCCAAATATTTACACAAGCTTGCAAACTGCAGGAGATGAGCTGTGCAGGGCAGTTAGTAGCTATCTGTTTGAATAGCCCCAGAGCTCGAGGCAACTAGTGATCTGATCTTTCCATCACCCACGTTTTCATTGGAGGCTCTGTGGGACCCACCAAAAATTGGGTTACGGCCCACCAAGTGGGTCCTGACCCACAGTTTGAGAACCCCTGCCCTAATTTGTTCTCTCATTGCTTCCTACTGAAGTAACCACAGTTGTCCTTTTCAAACCACCTAGGCAAATTTATCTGCATCTTTAAAATGAAGCTTCTGGCAGGAACTCCTTGAGTTCACTGGGAGATGCCTTATCTTTTTCTGTACTCATTATCTGCTGTCTGTTATCACTTAACACATACTTTCCCCAGCTGCCCTGTTCCTTCAAACTTTGGCTTCTTCACCTTGTCACTGAGGGCCACTGCACATGTTATTTTTTTTCTGGTACTTAGTACCACATCAGTACCATGCATGCAGATTTAATTTATGAATGACATTCATACCCATCAGTGGCACTCACGGGCACTCAGCAGACCCAGTTAGATCACAGTCCTAAAGCCTCTAACAGACAAATATGATGAACAAACACAAACAGAAAATAATCAAAAGGTTTACAAGTTGCAGATCACCTCGTTAGCCAAGTAAAAGTGTGCAGTTACCAGGATCCTGCCCCTTCCCTCCAGCATAATCCTATACATGCTGCACTGTGTGTTTATCTGGTGTGCTCCCTGGGGCATTTGGTGGGCCACTGTGAGATACAGGAAGCTGAACTAGATGGGCCTATGGCCTGATCCAGTGGGGCTGTTCTTAAATTACAATTCCCAGGAAGCCTTGCAGGTCTCTTGTGATCTGGTGTGCTCCCTGGGGCATTTGGTGGGCCGCTGTGAGATACAGGAAGCTGGACTAGATGGGCCTATGGCCTGATCCAGTGGGGCTGTTCTTATGTCCTTAACTACAATTCCCAGAATGCCTTGCAGGTCTCCTGTTATCTGGTGTGCTCCCTGGGGCATTTGGTGGGCCGCTGTGAGATACAGGAAGCTGGACTAGATGGGCCTATGGCCTGATCCAGTGGGGCTGTTCTTATGTTCTTAACTACAATTCCCAGAATGCCTTGCAGGTCTCTTGTTACCTGGTGTGCTCCCTGGGGCATGTGGTGGGCCGCTGTGAGATACAGGAAGCTGGACTAGATGGGCCTATGGCCTGATCCAGTGGGGCTGTTCTTAAACTACAATTCCCAGGAAGCCTTGCAGGTCTCTTGTGATCTGGGGTGCTCCCTGGGGCATTTGGTGGGCCACTGTGAGATACAGGAAGCTGAACTAGATGGGCCTATGTTCTTAATAGGACCAAATCCCAGGGCATTGAAAGAGCAGTGGGAGGAAGCAGGGAGAAGCATATATGATGAATACCAATTTTTTCCCCTTTTTGCCTATTTCTCTCTCTCTCTCAGAGAGATAGAGAGAGAGAGAGAGAGAGAGAGAGAGAGAGAGAGAGAGACTTAAGTTTCAAGAAGCTGCTTTGCAGGTTCTGCAACCTGAACCATTGCTTGTCCATTGACAAAAAACATCTTTGGATCACTTCTGGCTGAGTCTTCCAGCCATGGCCTTATGGGGAAAGATCTGATCTAGCTAAGGTTATCCATGCTCTGGTCCTCTGTAGGCTGAAGTACAATGTTGTGTTCTCCATGGGATTGCTTACGAAGAGCACCTGGAAACTTACCCTGACGGAAGATGCAACAACAGTCAGGCTTTTTACAGTGTCTGCCTGTTGGGGGCACATCATGGGGAGCTCATGACACTACTCACCCCCCCCCGACCCTTAACTGCCTCTGGAAAGGAAGGAAGGCTATTTGAAACAATATTACTTGGTTATGATCATGTGCTGTTTTAACTGCTTTTAAAAAGGAATCCAAATAAAATGCATCACTTTACTTCCTCCTGTGGGGCCAATGGGATGCAAAATCAGTAGCATAACCGGGGGGGGCAGTGCAAAACATACTGCAGGCTCCGCAACGTGCCACGTAAGCAGCCTCTCCCACTTGCTGTCGGTGGAATTTGGGGCAACAACGGCAACACGCAGGCGCTTGTCTGCTAAGCTAAGCTGTTGCACTACACACATAGCTACAACGTAAAAACTAACAGTATAACAAGAATGTGGAGGAACTGTGTGTTCCACAGGAAACAGATTCTGCATGTTTTCATTTTTTTGAACCTCCTGAATAACCAAACGTTCGCCATCTGCATAGCCGCCAGTTCAATTCAGCTCCTTTGGCCAATAAACAATCACAAAGGGTAGCACGGCCAAGAGTTAATTTTCTATCTTTGCCAAGACCCTGGATTACAATAGCACAGGCCTGCCAATAACCATATAGCTTTGAGCAGCTGGGAATTCACTCTTGGTTTGTTTCTTTGCTAGAATGACATGCTATTGGTTTAATGCTCCCTCAGGTAAAGAAAAAAAGAACTGTGCAAACAATGGCACAGAAGATTTTCAAGAAACCACTCCCAAAAAATTGAAACTAGAGTTTGGTTCACTTGGTTCACTTCTCAGAACCTGTAGCTGAGGCAGTAATCCCTATGTCTGGACTGTACCACTTCAGCCTACTGGACGAAAACTCACATAGCTGAATGTGCCTCCATGCCACACACATCCCTACACATCAAAAACTAGATTCTAAAGGGAAAAAAGGAGACAGTCTTTTTCTTTACATGCTAGTTTTCTATGAGCTGGAATCCCTAGCATGTATGCACTGCTGAAACAGAGACGCCTGCGTTGGCTTGGTCATGTTGTGAGAATGGATGATGGCCGGATCCCAAAGGATCTCCTCTATGGAGAACCGGTGCAAGTAAAGCGCCCTACAGGTAGACCACAGCTGCGATACAAGGACATCTGCAAAAGGGATCTGAAGGCCTTAGGAGTGGACCTCAACAGGTGGGAAACCCTGGCCTCTGAGCGGCCCGCTTGGAGGCAGGCTGTGCAGCATGGCCTTTCCCAGTTTGAAGAGACACTTGGCCAACAGACTGAGGCAAAGAGGCAAAGAAGGAAGGCCCATAGCCAGGGAGACAGGCCAGGGACAGACTGCACTTGCTCCCAAGTGTGGAAGGGATTGTCACTCCCGAATGGGCCTTTTCAGCCACACTAGACGCTGTGCCAGAACCACCATTCAGAGCGCGATACCAGAGTCTTTTGAGACTGCAGGTTGCCAACTCCCAGTTTTCTATGTGCAGAGTTCTTTTTGTTTTAGTAAAGAGGAGCATGTTCACAATATTTAACTCCTGCCAGCAGCCAAAAATGATGTAATTCAAGTCAAGAATGCCACTTCACTGGAGAAGTCCTTTGGTATAACTCCAGTGCCAGCAAAGGTTTAGATGGTGATGTGTGAAACAGCTTCCTCCGCGGAGGCATCCCACATAAGGAGCATGCTGCCTCTGGAGATCAGAATGGCCCAATCTTTGTCAGCATTTCAATGGCAGCGGCTGAAAATCCATTAGTGAGCTTAGCAGGGATGGTGTCAATGCTCAGCCACATTGGGTAGTAGTAGCAGCTGAGGACCCACACCCGGGAGAAGGCCCACCGCCTGGTGCATTAGCTGAGTTGAGAGATTAAAGCAGACCCACACATGCTAAACTGTTACGTCCTTTGTTAAGAACTTCAGCTGAAGAGAAAGAGATAGGCCTGCAACAATTGTAATACAGGCAAAAACAGCAAGATAGGAAAAGAAGTCAAATGAGAGCGCTACTAACAGAAAGAGCAGCCCGTAAGTAGAGGTGGGAGAAAGCGCTTTTATTTTGGTGTTTTCCAGACTTAGAGGTGCAGCAGGTGGTGCTATCTTTTTAAATTCAGAATTCACATAACAACAACAACAACAGTATTTATATACCGCTTTTCAACAAAAAGTTCACAAAGCGGTTTACAGAGAAAATCAAATATCTAATGGCTCCCTGTCCCAAAAGGGCTCACAATCTAAAAGGATGCAAAAAGAACACCAGCAGACAGCCACTAGAAAAGAAACTGCTGGGGTGAGGTGGGCCAGTTACTCTCCCCCTGCTAAATAAAAGAGGAGCACCCACTTGAAAAAGCGCCTCTTAACCAGTTAGCAGGTGAAATTATAATCACTTCAAAAGTATACTAGGCAGGTGACATTGACGGTATAGTGTCAGTAGATGCAGCCACAGTCATTACTCAGGCACCCCCCATTAAATAAAAAATAAAAAGGGTTCTTTTTTTTCCTTACAAAAATACAAAAAATAAAGCGGTGTTAAGGGTTTTATTTTGTTATCACTCCCATCCCTACCCGTAAGCCTGGGAACAAACAACAAACTCCTACTGGGTGAGGTCAATATTAACACGCGTGCTGGCTTGTCTACACTGGGTGGCTCAGTTCACATGTGGTCACCTCTCCAATGAGATCAATCCCTGACCCCTCAGTGCTAGGGGAAAGTGGCAGCATCCAAAACACCATCAAGGAGGGAGTAGGGCCAAGAGGAGTCCATAGAAGGTTTTGCCCCAGGGCCTCCGGGAAACGGGAATTAGGTTCTAGTTTCATTTGCCTTTTCTTTTCTTTGTCTTGTTTTATTTGTCTTATTTCACAGTCAAATATCCTGTCTGTGCTCGGTTTATTTCAATCGTAAGCAGCGCATACCATTTCCAGAAGAAGCGTTAAAACACTTTGGATTTTTATCTTATTGCCAAGGTGACAAGGCTGGACTGAGTTAGTTTCCAAGTTTATTTATTTAAGTTCATCCCTTCCAAGGTTCAGTTTCCTTTGCTCTCAGGTTTCTTTTGCTCTGAGGCATACCACAAGCTTTCTTTTATATACAAAACAACTGAACTCTTCTGGCCCTTGCAGCTCCTGCATAATAAATAATAATGGTGCACACTCATACCTCACTTCCCAGAACAGTGAGAAATTCCAAAGGAAGGGAGGGTGCTGGAAGCTTAGGACATGCCTACAATATTTGCTTTGCTTCTTTCTTGTTTTTCTCATTTACAAACTGCCTTTCTTCCATCAAGCTCGAGGCAGTGGAGATAAGCACCTCTTCATCCTTTCATCTTCATAGCAGTTCTATGAAATAGGGTAGACTAAGAGGTAGCAACTGGCTCAAGGTCACTCAGTATGTCTCCTGGCTTCGCAAGGACACCAATCTGGATCTTCCTGGTCTAAGTCCAACACTGTAACCTTCTGTAGCAATCTTACTGACTCTCAGAATTAAAATACAAGTGGGGCCCCCAATTCACCGATCCAATATCCACAGTTTCAATTATTTGCAGATCTGGGGCGTGGGCACACATCCATTAATGTTCCTTAAAGGCTTACCGGTGTTTACAACAAATTGCTATAAACATTCAAGCACAAAGAGAGCATGCAGCTGGAACCTGATGAAACTATACTTAACACTAAGCAGTTCACTGCTGCTTCCCGTTTAGCATTCGGTCTCCTTTCATCAGGCATTCAGACTGCTCTCTTCGTGCTATAAGTCTGAATGCTTATAGCACCCTGTTTAAGTCATTTCTGCACAATGTTGCATATACACAGCAGGAACCAAATGAGTACACTCGTGGGCTGGGCAGAAATGGATTAAAGCAAGAAAAACTAACAGCAAGCATTTAAAGAACATTAATGGGGATGTGGGGGGCACTATTAATACAGGTGCCCCTACCATCCAAGATTTCTGCATCTTCAGGGAATCCATGGAATGGATCTCCTGCAGATACAGGGACACCCCCGTGTTAATTTACTTCCAATACACAAGTGGAGCAATATTTGCAAATACACTAACATTAGCAAAGGAGATTTGCAGAGATGCAGGGATGGAGGCTGACATCACAGCACTGCTCCCAAGCAACATCAGCTCTCCTGGCACACGTGCACCCCAGTGGTGCTGCTGCTTTCCAGCTCCTTCTTTTAGGGTTCATTCCAGAGCAGGGGTGCCCAAACCCCGGCCCGGGGGCCACTTGTGGCCCTCAAGGCCTCTCAATGCGGCCCTCAGGGAGCCCCCAGTCTCCAATGAGCCTCTGGCCCTCCAGAGATTTGTTAAAGCCCGCACTGGCCCAACGCAACTTCTCTCAGCGTGAGGGCAACTGTTTGACCTCTCGTGTGAGCTGTGGGATGACAGCTCCCTCCACTGCTTGCTCTTTCACATCTGTGATGCAGCAGTGGCAGCAAAGGAAAGGCCAGCCTTGCTTTGCAAGACCTTAACTCATTCATATAAGTTCATCTTTAAAATATTTATTTATGTAAACTTAGGCAAATTTATTCAAATTTTAAATGTAAATTAATTCTTTTTTTTCCCCCGGCCCCCGACACAGTGTCAGAGAGCTAATGTGGCCCTCCTGCCAAAAACTTTGGACACCCCTGTTCCAGAGTATCTGCCTGCTTCTGTCACAAATCAACTTATATCCCTGGATGCCTAACAGAAGTTAGTAGAAAATACTTCTTCTGTTCCACTGATCACACAACAAAGGAGAGAGAGAGAGAGAGAGAGAGAGAGAGAGTGTGCGTGCGCACGCGCGCTAAGTGATGCAATTTTTGACAGCTTTTATAGAGTCTTCCATTATGGACCACACTCTGGACCAGGGGTGCCCAAACCCCGGCCCGGAGCCACTGGCGGCCCTTGGGGATGCCTAATCCGGCCCGTGGGGATCCCCATGTCTCCAATGAGCCTCTGGCCCTCCAGAGACTTGCTGGAGCCCACGCTGGCCCATCCCAACTGCTCTCAGCGTGAATGACCTTCATTCATTCATATAAGTCCCATCTCTAATATGTTCATTTACGTAAATTTATTCAAATTTGAAATGTAAATTAATTCTCCCTCCCCCCCCAACACAGTGTCAGAGAGATGATGTGGCCCTCCTGCCAAAAACTTTGGACACCCCTGCTCTGGACTAACAGCCAGCAACTCTTTTTTTTTTTTTTAAATCCCCATGCACACTAGCCAGGCATTGCTCCAAGGCAGCAAGGCTCATTCCTAACAGCAGGTTCCACGTTCACTGCAATACCAGTGAAATTGACAATTCTTATTTGTTTTCTTTTTAAGCATGCAAAAACTCTCTCTCTCCTTATTCAACTTTGCAAACATCCTTTGCTGGCTCTTCAGAATTCTGCCTGCAGTGACCAAAGGATTGCATCAACTAAAAACCTAGGCAGAACTGACGCTTTAATTGCCGAGACTGTTGAAAGGGACATAATTTATATGTATATAACTGAGCTTTTATTAATTTTTTCTGCATTTTCTTAATTATGCTTTGCAGCCCATTTTAAGGAAGGAAGGAAGGAAGGAAGGAAACTTGTATCTTAATATAATCTGAAACATCAATGCATTTGTGATGTATCTTTATTCAGTTCACACCACAATATTTGGCTCTACTGTTTAATAATCCTTAAAGATATTATTATTATTATAGATGTGGCACTACCTTTGGATGTGTGAATGGAAGAAAAAGGACATTTAAAAATTACCAAGTATAAAGATCTTCAGATTGAGACAGAACAACTCTGGGGGGGAAACGGCAAAAAAATATACCAATAGTAGTGGGTGGTTTTGGTGCTATAACAAAAAGCTTGGATAAACACCTGTACACTTAGGTATAAAAAAAAATTACTCCATATGAACTGCGAAAGGCAGCTGTACTTGGAACTGCACATATTTCATATTCTGCACATATTTCATATTCTGCACATATGAATGAATATTTCATATTCAAATACATCTGAATATCCCAAGTCCTTGGAAAGGACTTGATATTTAGAAAACCCAGCCATCATTAACCAGAGGATGATAATGATATGGACTCGTACTTGAATTGAACGGCCCTGACCTTGGTAGTCCAGGCAGGGTAAGTTGGAGCTGGCCTGGGGAGGCTGGTGTGGGGGTTAGGGAGGGTGGGGCCAAGTCCAGGTAGGGAGAGGGACCAGCTTCTGGCACCCCCTCCCAAGCAGCCTGGCATTACACTGGGCTCTTGGATCTGTGCCAGTGATTTCACTGGCACAGATTTGAGTAGCCCCACTGAGGTGGCTGGGACAATACTCAGGGTAAGGGAACATAAATCTCCTTACTCTGAGTTGTGCTCTTTCCACCTCCTAACCTGGGCTGCATACAGCTGTTGACTTGCCTATTCCAGCGCAGATTAGGATTGGGCTACCCAGAACAAAATTTGGGCTATAATCCTCTACATACTTATATGAATTCAAGGTTTACTTCTGAGTAGACCAGCATAGGATTGCACTGTAAGAGGGGTTATTACCAGAGTTTCCTTTCACCAGCTGAATTTTGCTTGGTCTCCATGAAAATATTTCCCAGGGGTCTCATGAAAGCCTATCTAAACTTTGTTAACACTTGATATATGCCCATAGGGACCAGGATTTCTAAGAATCAATTTGTGCTGGATCTCTTTTGTCTTTACCAATTAAGCCTATTTCTCCTTCTGCTCGGGATTCCTGCTGAAAGCAGGAATTATAAAGTTTTCTTAAATCTGAAGAAAAAAAATGAAGTGAATTTATTGAAATAAACTGCAGAGAACACACCCAAGTCAAGATGATATTTCTTACCCTTTTAATGAGAATCAATATTCCCTGATGTTGCACTGGAATCACTTAGTTTATCTTTATCCTGCTTGGTTAATTTTACTTGACTAGGGGAAGTCTTGGAAAAAGCAAAATTGTCATCCTAATTTTGACATGGCCTCAAGATCTCAAGCAGTTTTATTCAACCTCCAAACAAAATCATTCCCTCTGGGGGGGAAAATAGCAGAAGAGGCTGACCCATTTTCAGAGACAGAAAAATAACTACGCATCTTTTCTTTGGATTCAAGAACATTAAGATTACACAAAAACAGTGAAAAGTCAATTTACATTTATACTTTGTATTCCATGTAATTCCCTATAAAAATCTAGAAACATTTTGTTTGACATCTCCTGATATTCTTTAAAGCCTCCATTAGCCATCTGCATAGGGCAAGCATCTCAATAATGCATTTCTTTCCAGTTAGTCAACTTTCAAGCACCCCATCTAAGAACATAAGAACAGCCCCACTGGATCAGGCCATAGGCCCATCTAGTCCAGCTTCCTGTATCTCACAGTGAAAATCTAGCCCAGGATCTGTCCCAAAACATACTTATTTCAGAACCCTAGTGATTGTTCTTCATCTCAGTGTGTGCTCTTTAGACTGAAGTTCCTTTCAGGTTTCTCCAACAACCTAGATCAGCGATTTTCAACCTTTTTCATCTCGTGGCACACTGACAAGGTTACTGACAAGGTCATCTCAAGGCACACTGACAATTGTCAAGGCACACTATCAGTTTTTGGACAACTGACAAGGCACACATTGCTGTTGGTGGGGGACTCATATCCCCAATGGTCCTATTAATAAATGACCTTCCACCAAACTCCCGTGGCACACCTGGGGACCATTCGCAGCACACCAGTGTGCCATGGCACAGTGGTTGAAAATGGCTGACCTAGATGCTGCCTATAACTTGGCCTTTTGTATGAGCTTCTAACTTCTATCATTCTCCCCCCCCCCCAGTTCAGGTGTAACCAGTTTCAGCACAGTTGCCTTCCTTCTGGGGTGCAAAATAAATATTGAAATGAAAGTGAGACTCCCGCTAATGGCTGTCATCTTAGCAAATCTAATGGTTAGTGAGATGCTGTGCTGCTTTGTTCCAGAATTTGTTTTTGTGCCCATGAGAAAGGCAACAGTGACAATACATGTTGGACCTCAAATGGAAAAAGACCCGTTAATACATTCTGTATCATCTATACCAGCTGCCGTAATGTATCCATACATTGTCACAACATACAGTAGTGGATGGCGTGGGGATTGAAGACAGGGATGGAAGAAGTAGCATCAATGACTGGGTTGTTACCTGGGAGATGGCATTACCAGCTTGGAGATCTAGGAGACCAGATGTCTCATGAGACCTGGGCAAAAGCGTCCACAGATGAACAATGTGCTTCTGCAGTTAATCGGCGTTGGGAAGGGGCCAATGAGGACAAACACATACCAGCCTTGCTCCTAGCAGAGGTGATGATCAAAAGAAGAGACAGGGAGTGGCATAAAATGGCCAGCTCCTATCCTTTGAAGGTAGGGCCCGGAAACCCAAACGTTTACTTACTACTACTGCAATTTTGTTCTCAGTGCCCAGAACAGTAGCCGAAACAGCCTTCATTTAGTGACATTTCATCACAAACCTATGCAAGTCTACTCAGCAGGAATTCCCACTGTATCCAATGGAGCTTACTCCCAGAAAGTGTGCACAGGATTTCAGCCTTTGTCTTCATTTAGAACAAACTCCATCTGGATCCTAAAAACTGTTAATGCACGTGGAAACCTCCCCCATCTATAATCTATCCTTTTCCCCCTCCTACAGTCTCAAAGTGATGAACATGATGTGTCCTCAAAATACTTGCATATGTCTGCCAAGATCCACTTTCAGTGTTTCCAGCTCATATTCTAAGAATATTGTCCTTTAGTCACAAGGTAACATGATTCACAAATATAGCATATGCTAGATTTATCATCTGAGCAATTTTTTATTGTATCCTGTTTCCAGAATCTTCACTCAAGGGAAATCAATTATAGAAAACTTCTTTTCTAGCATGGTCAATAACCTCCCCTTCTTGACCTTATCAGAGATCTTTAATTTTAATAGTATATTTCCTTAATTCACAATCTCAACTGCATTTTCCCTCTAATTTCCTCCTCCATCTCCCAAAATTACTGGAGCACTTGATGCCCATGTTTTGTTACACAATTTCCTGTTTTAACTATTCTAGACCTTTTTTCCCAGTACTCTGAAGAGCTCAATATTGCATATCTTTCATTCTTGCCTCATAACTCATTATCTTTCCCATTATTGAGGTCTTCTAACATCCTGCCCGTTGGCTGCATTCTAAGTTTCAGTTCATTATCTTGATTCTGATTCTGCTTCCATCTTTTTTTTTCCTTCTCTTTAGCTTTTGATTGGCCTGATCTTCAAACACATTTAATTCCTTTGAAAATTAACTATAGATTCAATGGTAACCAGGGTCACTGGAAAGGTACTTCAATTCATGCATTTGCACCAGCTCCCCCCCATAAGTTGCAACCCCTATGTCACAACAGAAGCAATTCCTTCCCCAACTTCAAGGAACAGCTTTTGTGGCTACAAGGAGAGCTACTGAAAGAAGGAAGTCACAATAAAGCCCTTGTCCACATGCAAAAGTCCATTCAGGTTCAAAGGGTCCAATTCATTGTCTCCCTCATTGTCAAGACCAGGGGTGTCCAAAGTTTTTGGCAGGAGGGCCACATCAGCTCTCTGACACTGTGTCGGGGGCCGGGGGGGGAAAGAATTAATTTACATTTCAAATTTGAATAAATTTACATAAGTTTACATAAATGAAATATTAAAGATGAACTTATATGAATGAATGAAGGTCTTGTAATAGCTCAAGGCCTATAAAAGGCCTTGCACAAAGCAAGGCTGGCCTTTCCTTTGCTGCCGCTACTGCATCACAGATGTGAAACAGCAAGCAGTGAGGGAGCCCTCATCCCACAGCTCATGTGAGAGGTCAAACAGTCGCCCTCATGCTGAGAGCAGTTGCATCAGGCCAGAGTGGGCTCCAACAAATCTCCAGAGGGCCAGAGGCTCATTGGAGACTGGGGGCTTCCTAAGGGCCGCATTGAGAGGCCTCGAGGGCCTCATGTGGCCCCAGGGCCGGGGTTTGGGCACCCCTGGTCAAGACAAACAGGAATTTCTTCATACCTTGTACAGTCAGCCCTTGGTATCTACAGATCTGTTCCTGGACCCCACCCCACCCCCCACAGATACAGATATCTGCAAATAATAGAATCTGCAGAGAGAGGGATCTCAAGGACCTCCTGGACGTGACCAGAAGAGACACCTCTGGTCACATCCAGGAGGTGTTATGAGATCTGGGAAGGCCACACACAGCCTTTCTGTGCTTTAGAACTCCTCCCAGACGTAACAGGAAGATTCTTCCATCACATCCTGAAGGCATAGTGGAACCCTCCAAACATGGGTCGGGACAGGTGTTGAGTCAAATCTGAAGGTCCCAAACCCACCATAAGGATGGCCCACTGTATCTCATTTCTTATCTCTCTTCCGGTCCAAATACTGATCAATGTTCTCTTGTGTGCCTTGATTATTCTGCACTCTCCATCAAGACCAAGTAACCTTTAATTATATTAGCCTCTCAAAACCACTCAAAATTCATTAACTTGAATAGTATAAAAACAACCTGGGCTGTGCAATTCACATTACCATTTGATCAAGGGGAAAAAGTTCGTAATTCATTTTTAAAAAAATGCATTAATGTGTTATTTTTCTATTGTAAGGTGTCAGATGAAAAATCCAGTACAGTAAAGCCATGATTTGCCCATTCAAAGGCAGCCCAATCCTACCTAAATGCTGTACTAGTGTAGGCTACACTGCATTCTGCAGGGAATTTTTGGTCACTGGAGGTCTCCTCGGGGTAAGGGGACATTTGTTCCCCTTTTGTATTGTACTGGCAACCTTCAGTCTCGAAAGACTATGGTATCGCGCTCTGAAAGGTGGTTCTGGCACAGCGTCTAGTGTGGCTGAAAAGGCCAATTCGGGAGTGACAATCCCTTCCACACCGGGAGCAAGTGCAGTCTGTCCCTGGTCTGTCTCCCTGGCTATGGGCCTTCCTTCTTTGCCTCTTAGCCTCAGACTGTTGGCAAAGTGTCTCTTCAAACTGGGAAAGGCCATGCTGCACAGCCTGCCTCCAAGCGGGCCGCTCAGAGGCCAGGGTTTCCCACTTGTTGAGGTCCATCCCTAAGGCCTTCAGATCCCTCTTGCAGATGTCCTTGTATCGCAGCTGTGGTCTACCTGTAGGGCGCTTTCCTTGCACGAGTTCTCCATAGAGGAGATCCTTTGGGATCCGGCCATCATCCATTCTCACGACATGACCAAGCCAACGCAGGCGTCTCTGTTTCAGCAGTGAATACATGCTAGGGATTCCAGCACGTTCCCCTTACCTCATGTTCCCCTTACCTCAGGGTTAAGTTGTTCCCCTCAGGGTACCTCAGGGTTAAATGTTCCCTTTACCTCAGGGTTAAGCCCCAACAGCCACAAGTCAACCCACACCTGCACAAGCCCATGTTGATTCATTCAGGCAGATCAAGACCAGGAAGGAGGACTGGATACAGCACATACCAGCACCGCGATCCCTCTCCTTTACGGGCCTAATCCACCCCTCCCATATTCCTAGGGGAATATAATCAAACAGATTCAAAGACTGAACATAGATTGATACATGTCAGCAGCCAGATTCCTGTGTTTAATTCTGCCATTTTGAATAACCCCAAAGTTTGACCTCTCCCTGTCAGTTCCATGCAATAAATCTTTCTCCTGAATGAATTATGATCTCAGATTTCATTTAGCACCTTCTGCAGGATTTCTGTTTTTACCAATGCTGAACTCTGAATTCCACGACATACCAAGATAGCTGTCTGGTATTCAGCAACAATACAGAAATGGGGGGGGGGGCATGTCACAATATGCCAAATATAAAGCAGCCAGTCTGTAAAGTGGATGGATGCACACCCTCAAAATAGCATTTTTTCCCCATCTGTCTGTGTTCAGGTATGCTCCTTTTGACAGATGCCCCCCCCATTTCAAAATGCAGTTTCTCATAATAAAACTTGCTATTATTCCCAGCTGCAAAGAACAAGGTAGCAACACTTTAAGAGAATCACTTTTAAAATGCTTCTGATCTGGAGACGTGAAATGGGTTGGAGATGTTCAGCTTAGAACCATAGATCGTCAACACCTGGAAGGGGCTTTGGAGTACAGAACTGCCCCAGTATCTGCAGATTCACAGCATCCACAGGGGTGGTGGTGGTGGTCTAGAATGAAACCCCCGTGGATACAGGATTATGCCAGTATAGAGATTCAGTGTTTAAACTGTTTAAGAAAACCAAATAAAATAAAATCGTCTACCATTTCCTAATTTGGTTAATGAGTTCAATCTCTGAAGAGTGCCTTCTTTCCACCAACTCTGGTCCATTTTTACCAAAATGTCTGCAATTTTTTGATTTCCTTATTTGCTCAATCCTGGTCTGCCCAACAATGAAACAATGATGGTTCCGTCTAAAGAACAATCTACCATGATCCAAAAGAAACACACTAGATCGGAGGTGCCAAACATAAGGCCCGGGGGCCGGATACGGCCCATGGAAGCTTTTTATCCAGCCCTTGGGCTTTCATCTGCTGAGCAGTACTGTGGTGTTACTGCTGAAAGGGCAGCCCACGTGAAAATTGGGCTCTCATATCTTGAAATATGATCAAGATTTGTGTATTTTCTCTTCTGTTGTTTGCAGCGAATGAGTTCCTAAGTAAGAAAAAGCACTTTTTGATTATGACCTGTTTAATGACATCAATTCCTACCTAATGACATCATTTCTGGCCCTCAGCAAGCATCATTTGGTCCTCAGTATGAAACAAGTTTGACACCCCTGCACTAGATCTTCTGCAACACTCAATGCGGGATGTTAAATAATGGTATCCCGGCAGATCGATTCCATATTCAGTGTTTGATTTTATTTATTTATTTACACTATCAGCAAGGAAGTCTAGTAGAAATTACTGGGTTGGGGGGGAAAATACTCCTCTTAGGAAAATATTTCAGAAAGCTTTTGAAAGCAGAAGATAAAACAAATTGGCTTCTGAACAGTTATAAAACATTCTTAAGAGTGATGTGTTTTAGGAAAGAATAACATACCACAGGGATGGCAAGAGTAAATGCAGGGAGGCTCTGCGGATTGTTTAGAACAACAACAAACAATAGAAGGCTCATATCACAAACCACTTTGCCTGATTCAGCAGCAGCAGATAACAGATGGCCTGGACAACTGTGTGGGAAGATGAATGTGCCTGTTCTGATGTCTCTTGCCAGGGAGATTTCTGCATCTCTCCCTCTCCTACCCCACCCAATGTACTATTGGAGGAGAGAGAAGATCAGAGATCTGTCCACCTCTGCAGCTCACATAGGTACCCCACTTCAACAAGTAAAGTCAGTGCAGGCTGGGCCAAGCAGTGGTTACCAAAGTCTTGAGACCCACAATGCTTTGTGTGCTGCATTTACGGCACATGGCTCCTGGAAGTGGCAATGACATCATCTCCAGTCACTTCCAGGTTCGGAACATTGCGCACCGCTTCAGACAGCGAGCGGTAAGGAGGTCAGGACAGGCAGGAGGTCTTTTCACAGAGCACGGTCTTGGTGCATGCTCTTCCCATCGCACCAAACCTCCAACCGCTGTCTGAGTGACACGGTGTGATCTTCCTGCCAGAGCAGTGGGTGACCTGTGATACCCTGGCAAGTTCCTTATGACTGTTGTTGGGCATAGTTTGGGAACCGCTGCCCTAAAAGGCCCTCACCTGCACGCGCAACCCCTCTGCACTTGTCCCACTGCTACTGTGCCCAACTGCTTTTGCTTTCCCATCTTCCTCCTCCTCCCCTTCAACAGAAGCTCACAAGTAACCAATCAGGTAGACATGAAAGCAGCCATCTTGGCATACTCCCAGCTAATGCACTGGACACTATCTGAAAGCAACCCTGACTGGCCAGTGGGATGAAGGGTGTGATCATGCAATACTCATGGGGATACTTCCACTTTCCCCTGGGGGCTGGGGAGAAGAATAGGCCCTCGGTTTGGCTGTACTTGTTGTAAGAGGCGACTAAACAGCCACCGGGTAGGTGGGACTCCTCAGCCTGGGAAGGCAGCTCATCTGAGAGAAGGAAAACTCTGATCCCAAACCTCCACTGCCTTGTGGCTACATCCAGTTATGGAAAAGGCTTCAGGAGTCAACCTCAACGCAAAATCCGGAGCCGGAGTCCCTGAGGCAGTTCATGGTTGAACACAGTCACGTTCTGGCAACTCCTACGACGCCGCTGGAACCAACCGTATTGGCTTCTGCCTTTCCATTGGACCATTTCAGCAACGCGGGGAGGGGGGATTTGCTGCATGGGTAACAGCCTATCCTCCATATCTACTTTACCCAGGCTTCGCGCACTGGAGAGGACACTCTGTTCCAGAACCACCATTCAGAGCGTGACACCATAGTCTTCCGAGACTGAAGGATGCCAACAAAGAAGACTTCCACTTCTCCACTGGTCCATCAAGATCTTGCTATCTGGCAGAAGTCCCTGCATTATTTCAGGAACCCCCACTTGAAAGCAAGCCCACTGGCTGCCAAGAAACCACAGCAGCCTGGGAGTCTATAATGGAAGCTTAGAGTTGCCTAGTGACTTTGTTTTCTTACCTCTGTTTGTAAGCGAGCTACATTCAGAGGAAGGGAATATAGAGTCACTGCAGGATTCTATAGCTTTTTAATAGTCTCCCAAGCTGCTATGATGTATCCATAAATTGCCACAACCTACAGTAGTGGATTCTTTCAAGGTCATGGGCTTCCAGCACCACTGGCACCAGAACCTTAGTGGGAAATAAGGTCATGAATACCCTTTTCCCTGGGCTCAGATTGGAGCAATTAGATATGCTAAGTCCAGCAGACCCCTCCCCACAAACATGCTTTCAAGACCGTGCATCAAAACTGCACTTTAAACACACTTTAAACAAGAGTTACAGATTCTTGTGGCAGCTCTGTACAAGTTCTCAGTTTAAATCAGGTACGTTCAACGTAAGGTCTATGGGTTGTATCCAGCTCATGGAAGCTCTTTATCTGCCCCATGTGATAACTGGGCTCTCCCAGTAGCACGTTCAGTAGCACCACTTCTGCTGAGGCTCTGGGAGGGAGATAGAGGAGGAGAAGGCCTCAGGAATCAAGGAAAGCAATGGGAGGAGGAGTGAGACCAAAAGGGGCGGGGGAAGGAAGATGCTGCCAAGATGCTGGGAGAACCCAGCCCCACCACTTCTGCTGAGGCATCACTTTGTGAAACAATGCCTTGCTAGAAGTGAAATGGCTGAAAGGGCAGCCATGATTATTGTTCTCTCTCAGATCTTTAAAAATATGTTCAAAATTTGCATGTCTTCCATCGTGTGCAACTAATGAGTTCCTATATGAGAACAAAGTGCTTGTTTCTGGCCGTTGTGTGGGGCAGAAAAGGGACAGAGAGTTTCATAAACAAGGAGTAAGATCCCGTGTGCAGCACTGCCACTGGATCCACCCCTTCCTACTGTCTCCTTGTCCCCTGGTTCATCTCTCCCTACCCAGATACGCCCCGTTCTTCCCACTGCCTGCCATCAACTCCAACTCACCAGCGCCGGCAGATGGGGGTCCTTTGCCTATCTGCACACACAGCCATGCATCAATTACGCAAACAGTGGTCATATAACTTTTTTTCAAAAGTATAGTGCATTTGTCATAATAAACAATTAAAGATACCTTGAGTGGGTTCATCCACAGCTTTTCTTTTTCTGCTGTGACTGTTGTAATTCAGTCTGAGCTCTTGGCCATATTCGTTGAGAGTTTCTCGGGACTCGTAAGACTGTCTTGCCTTTCTCCCATCTTCGCTTTCGTCCGAAGAGCTCGTGTAAGCGAGATCCATTTCGTGCTTCGCTTTTGATAGTGGCTGATAGGGTTTGCAGTCCATCTGCTCCATTGCTGATCGAGCAGGGCCAGAGTCATGAAAACAAAGAGCGGAGACTCCTTAAGGGAACAGACCTGAAAGAGACGCAATTGCCAATGTAATTCACGCGATTCAAGGATGTGGGCGTTTTTAATTCTATTGTTTGTTTCCATTAGAGCAGTGGTTCTCACACATTTAGCACCGGGACCCACTTTTTACAATGAGAATCTGTCAGGACCCAGCAGAAGTGATGTCATGACCAGAAGTGACATCATCCAGCAGGAAAATTTTTAACAATCCTAGGCTGCAATCCTACCCACACTTACCCAGGAGTAAATCCCAATTACTATCATTGTTAAAAGAAAATGCATAGTAGCTTGTTCAAAGTACAGGTCTGTAACATTTCCCCAAATGCAGTCACATACCATGGTGGCAACGAGACTAACGTATTAAAAATAAAATACTGAAATAAATGGGGACCCACCTAGTGGATCCTGACCCATAGTTTGAGAAACACTGCATTAGAGAGAGAGATGGGTGAGATGGTATGAGTAGCATACCTACAGGGGTGGTGGCACAGAAAGTTTAGACGTGCGCCACTTAACAACCTTCTGCTTAATGATGGACCACATATACCACATATACCAATGGACCATTGGTTAAAGCACAATAAAGAGGCTCTTAATGAGGCAGTCAGGTCTCCCATAGCCTGCAGCAGAGTGTCTGTTTACACAACAAAGAGGCTCTTAATGCAAAGAAGAGGCAATCTATCTTCAGTAGCCTGTGCAGCCAGCTAGTGTCTGGCAGGAAGTGTCTGTTTACACTGAATGTTTGCTTAATGACCTAATCGCATAACAACAGGGATCAGAGAACAGATCCCTGTCATCAGAACATAAGAACAGCCCCACTAGATCAGGCCATAGGCCCATCTAGTCCAGCTTCCTGGATCTCACAGAGGCCCACCAAATGCCCCAGGGAGCACACCAGATAACAAGAGACCTGCATCCTGGTGCCCTCCCTTGCGTCTGGCATTCTGACATAGCCCATTTCTAAAATCAGGAGGTTGAGCATACACATCATGGCTTGTAACCCGTAATGGATTTTTCCTCCAGAAACTTGTCCAATCCCCTTTTAAAGGCGTCCAGGCCAGTCGCCATCACCACATCCTGTGGCAAAGAGTTCCACAGACCAACCACACACTGAGTAAAGAAATATTTTCTTTTGTCTGTCCTAACCCTCTCAACACTCAATTTTAGTGGATGTCCCCTGGTTCTGGTGTTATGTGAGAGTGTAAAGAGCATCTCCCTATCCACTCTGTCCATCCCCTGCATAATTTTGTATGTCTCAATCATTACTGGTGCACACCTGTATTGCAGGTGCTACAAAGCGCCATGTGACCAGCCCCTCCCACCTGCTGTTGGAGCCATTGTGGGCAGTGACAGCAAGTGTGCTGCCATCACTGCCAAGAATGTCCCCAAAGGTGAGTGGAAGGGGCCACTTACATGGTGCACTACGATGCCTGCAATAATTACTGCCCCAACCCCCTATGCTACTGGCTGGTGTCTCCCCATAGCAAGTAATTTGTCTTGCGTGCTTAGGCAAGGGAAAGATAAACACAACTGTTTATTGCAGTGGCATTGATATCTCAATGCACTTGTATCTCATTGCTACAAGAAACTGAAAACAATAAGCAGTAGCAGTAGCAGTAGCAGTAGCAGTAATAATAATAATAATAATAATAATAATAATAATAATAATAATAATAATAATAATAATAATAATAATAATAATAAACTTTATTTATACCCCGCCCTTCTCCCCAAAGGGACCTAGGGCGGCTTACAACATGTTAAAAACAGATTAAAAACATAATTTAACAAACAGATAAAAACATATTAAAAACACATTAACAGATACCATAAAAACAGTAGTCAGATAAAAAGTCAGATAAAAAAGAGCATAAAGCAGCAGATCACAGAGGACTCAGGTCTGTAAAAAATACTAAAAAATGTAAAAAAGATGTTAAAAAGGCCATGAAGTCAGAAGGCTTGTTTAAACAGAAGGGTTTTCAGGCCTCGCTGAAAAGTCTCAAGAGAGGGAGCCATTCTCAAGTCAAGGGGAAGGGCGTTCCATAACCTTGGTGCCACTACTGAGAAGGCCATATTTCTTGTCGCCGCCCCACGTACCTCCTTAGGCAGCGGCACTTGTAAAAAGGCCTTCTCTGATGACCTGAGAGGACGAGCCGGATTGTGCGGAAGGAAGTAGGTGATCTCTAAGATACCCTGGCCCAGAGCACTATAGGGCTTTAAAGGTCAAAAACCATAGTACAGCCATAAGGAAGTACATTTCAGGCACATCTGTTCCTTAGATTTATGCCAAGGGGACAGTGCCACAAGATTTTTAAACTACACAGCATAATGGAAACCTATCCATTCTTTGACACTTCCCCATCTCCTGCTTCAAGTATCCCCCACCCACAGAATCAGCCAGGTTGGACCCCGATCAGGCTGACCCCTTAAATCCTCAGCCCTACTGGGAACACTCAATGCACTACCATCTGCCATCAGGGAGTCTAGTGCACTGACTTTCTTTCCAGAAACCCGGTACCTGCACTGTTTGGAAGTTAATAGAATCATAGAGTTGAAAGGAACCTACAAGGTCATCTAGTCCACCCACTTGCCTGTAACAGGAAATCCTCACACCTCTCTCCAGCAGGTGCCTATTGAACCTCTGCTAGAAGGCCTGCAGTAAGGGAGAATCCACCACCTCCCGTAGCTATCTGTTGCACTTCCAAACCACCCTGACCATCAAGAACTCCTTCCTGATGCCCACCTGGAATCTTCTTTTTTGCGGTTTGTACACAGTAGATCTAGTTCTGCTCTAAGACGCAGTTCTACAAACAGCTTAAACAAGCAGACACCATCTTCGTGTCTTCGTGGTGGCTTCCTATCCATACAAGATCCTACCCAGAGACATTACTACAATGCAGACCTCAGGTAGAATTTATTCCTTAGCTTCCCTGTAGTTTTATTCTTTTTTTTTTCTTTTTTTTTACTTTTTCTGTATTTGAACGTGGCTGTTCTGTATTTGTTTTCTTGTACAAGAATTTTGATAAGCCTGTTGAGATAGGCTCAGACAAATCTCTTTTATGTGCATAATTCTTCTCTTCCTTTTAGAATTCAGATAGCAAGAGGAGGAGGAGGAGATGGCACATTTCTGGATAAGGTGGGGAATAAGCAAGCCTTATGCACTGGGAGGTCCTTGGTCAAACCTGTGAGCATGTCAAGCGATGGCAGCAACTTGTGTGAATGCATACCCACTGGCACCCCAAATGGAATGGATCTTGAAAACACCAGGGATCTTGAGAACAGTTTGGCTAAACCAGTGGTTAGGTGGCTTTTCCAAAAGAGGTCACTGAGAAGAGATCTGAATCCCCCTCACCAAGTTCTGGTAGGTTCTTTCCCCCATTTAGTTCAAGGATCAAATTCTGTTGCAGTTCACTAAGCCGTTGTTATGACTTATGACTATTCACTAAAGCTGGGGCTATAGTTGAACCAAACAAACATGTTCCATTATTCTTTTGAGGTCTGGAGGCAAAACGTCTTGACATTTCTACTTCATCAGCCACACAATTTTCAGGTTCAACAAGATACAGTACAAAATCCTGATGCATCTTACTTATGACATCGTAGAGCTATACAAAATTTTGCCCTAAATAGCATATGCCTTTGGGGGGGGGGGGGAAGGATTTGTTAGGCATCGTCCATTCTATTTTCAAATGAATCAAAAGGTGGGAGAGGTGGAGTGCATCCAGTCCAACAGAATAGGTGTCTCTATTGCAAGCCAACTCCTTTATGTAAGAACCTTCTTTCCCTCTGACTGTGAAACTCAGAAGCTCGCAGTTATCATGACCTAATTTATTATCCCTGAAGCCCAACCTTCTGCAGTGTTGAAAATGAACCAGACTGTAGGGGGGGAAAATGAATGTGTCAGCTGCAGGGAAGACAGTACAAGTTAAACAGACCAGGGTGTATCTCATATTGTCCTTTCTGCATTCAGTGAGCTTGCCTCTTATAGTGACAAATATATTTAATTTTGGCTGCAATTCTATCCACATATACCTGGGAGGGAGTCCCATCGCTTATAATGGGACTAACCTCTGAGTAGACATTGTATCATATTGGTTGGGCTCTTACAATGCTATACACACTTTCCTGGGAGTAAGTCCCATTAAATATCGTTGGATTCCCTTCTGAGTAAACATACCTAGGTGTGTGCTGTCACAGACTCTCCCACAGTTATAGCGTGACTAATTCGCTCCCATGTTTCACGTTTTAGATTATACAAACTGCTGTTGAAAAGTGGCTTAGGAGGAGATCACAAGACCAGTGAGGTGATGGTGGTGGGTTGAGCCTGCTACAATGATCATGTATTCCCTCCCATCAAAAAAAGAAAAAGCCCTACAAAGAGAAACTAATAACAGAAGTTTTGTACCAACATGAGCCTGCTGCAGATTAAATGCTGAATAAACCATTAAGGGAGGAGTTCTAAGCCGCTGGTTGAGACACGGAAGTCACCCATTTTGGCACTGCCCTATTGATTTTCATGGTGTTCTGCCAAAGTAATTGGATTTTGGGCTACAGTCCTCATGTTATTATTAGCAGCCTGGATTCAAATGTAGATGCAGCTCTAAATGCAAGACTTAATCTCACCCCCAATAAAGGGGAAAATGTCAAATTGAAGTAGGCCACTACTTAAAGGAATTCTCTGTAGTGGCATATATCGCTCTTCAACATCGTTTCCTGCAGATTATGCATATATCTATATAAAAGCAAGAGTATATTTTTGCAACTGGTCAGCCAACTCCAGGAAACAGAGCTTGGAATGGACAGGCTGATCCAAGAGTTGGAGGTGGGAGAGCAAAAATCCTGATCAAGACTAGGCATTTAAATGCAAAGGCGCATTGTTAAACGACAGAACGTTTCAATCATCTGAACCAGCTATTTTCAACCATTGTGCCACAGCACATTGGTGTGCTGAGACTGGTATGCAGGTGTGCGGTGGGAGTTGGGGGGGGGAAGGCTCATTTATTAGTAGGACTGTTGGGGTATACGAGTCCTCCCCCCACAGGCAGTGCAGAGTGCTTTGTCAATTGTTAAAAAACCGATCATGTTCCTTGACCATTTTGGGGCCTCATCAGTGTACCGTGAGAAGAGAAAGGTTGAAAAATCGCTGATCTAAACAAAACAGAACAAAAAAAAAACACCTTTCCCATCCCAAAAGGAGCTTACCTTTCCGCCATGGCGCCACGGGTTTTTAAAACAGTACAGGTCACAGGGATGCTCTGGGCTGTCGCTGTGTTGCCCAACATCCCAGAAGGCTGTGTCACAGAATGTCCAGGAAGGCACATCCAGAGCGTCCCTGTGTCCTGTTCTGTTTGAAAAACATGCAGCACCGTGATGGAACCGGGGGGGGGGGGGTGGCTTTCTCATAACCCCGGATCTGGCCCATGGGCTGGGGTTTGGAGAGCCCTAAACAGTGCCATATTTTTTAATCTCCCTAATCAACTTCAGATATTCTTAATTGGTCAACAGGAACAAGGAGAATACCCTATGCTCTTGAACACAGAAACTGAACAAGTACTTTTCTGATATATGTGAAGACATAGGCAGGCGGAAGGGTACTGTGGACCCAAAGTCACCTAAGTTTATTTTGCTCTGGACCTAAAGCGACTGTTGAACCTTCTGTCTAGCTACCTAATTTGGTATTCTGAATTTTGTTTCCCTGATTTTTGTGCAGGTTTAGGATTGCTCTAATAGTTTGTTACTAAACAAAGTCCATCCTCCCCTGGAATAGCTCCTGAGAGCCTGGATTCAAATAACAGTCCAGCCTTGTTTAAAGCATATGCAGATAATGAGAACAGTGTTGCGTAATAAATAAATAAAAACTGCCCAAAAGGTAAATTGTACAAGCCATGATTTTGTGACTAACTCCACTGCCCCAAGCCACAATTTTGCACTCATAGTTCTGGATCTTCTGAAACCCCCGCCCCCCAAATAAAGATGTCTAAAGCCATCTCACTAATTTTTCCAACAGACCATATATGTGCCAATAGACCATACGTTGGCAACCTTCAGTCCTGAAAGACTATGGTATCGCGCTCTGAATGGTGGTTCTGGAACAGCGTCTAGTGTGGCTGAAAAGGCCAATTCGGCCACATAGGAAGGAAATAAGAAAGTTTGAGGTCGGTCAGCTCTCTTAAATAACGGCTTTTCTGTAGACTGGTCAGCTCCAACAGGATGTTATCTGAACAGTACAATGGGACATTTTCGGTGTCACTAATGCCAAAGACTAAATGCTCTCATTCTTCTCTCCCTGCAGAAGAAATGAATTCCTGCCGGGAGGTGGATTAACAAATGCACAATAAAGGAAGGTAGGTGTATAGATAAAAAAGCAACATGCTGTACGGATTCTTAAGCCTCTTTGGACTATATCAGCCATGCAAATATAACCCCTTAATGCTCAGGTGTGGAACACGGCTCTGACACACAGCCCCTGGAGGTTTCCTTTCGGGTGCATAAAGTAACTGATAAATAGCACTCATTCAGAGATGTAGACTTTTCATTCTGACAGAGTTAAGATAGATAATCCCTATTTGAATATTAAATAACTGACTCCATCTAAAATTCATCAATACAGTATTTAATGTCAGCTGTTAGGTAAGATAAAATGGTGTTCGCTTTATTTAAGCCTCCTGAAAGCAACGGACTGAAAACAGATGAAAACAGGCCAGATGAATTTGGTGGATTCAAGGGGTTTCTTTGCTTTGTTTCACAGCTCAATTCTATCCCCCCCCCCATGGGTGTTCTGCCAGCGGAAGGAGGAGGATGCTGTCCTTACATCACTTATGCTGGGCCAGCAGAGAAGACCCTGCAAGGCAATGGCTGTAGGGGAACGTGGGTGGAGAAACAGGGATGGATTAGCAGCACTTGTGTGCAACCAGATTCTATCCCTCTCCCTTTCCACCACCATTACACTCCTGAGATCATCTGGGCAGCAACTAGGAAGACTCCTTGGAGGAAATTTGCCACTTACAGCCCAATCCAAACTGCCACTTGAGCCAGCACTGGCTCTGAGTGTTGCAAATGTGTGGTAAGTCATGTTTGCAACAACTCTAGAGCACGAGCCTGCCAGTCACATGTCTAGACCCTGCACCAGCTGGTGCATCAGGCAGAGTGGGGGGTGGAAGAAAGTGCTGGAAGGGTTGCATAGAGGTGGGGAGGGGGAGCATGGAATGGGAAGACTGGGCCCAGGAGGGATGGGATTGGTAGAGCCCAATCCCGATAGACCATATTCTAACTCCTGCTGCAGGGCTGGGTAGCCCTACATGGGCTTCTCAGATACGTGCCAGATAATAGTTGAGGCAGATCCAAACAGCCCCATAATACAGGTGGGGGGGGGTCGACATGGGGTAAGGGGAAACATATCCCTTTATCCAGAGGTAATCTCCAGCTAGCTCTAGCCCTGTGTTGTATACAGCTCAGGCCATATGGCCGGGTTGTACCAGTGCAGGTTTGGGATTGCACTATTAGTTTGTTACTAAAACAAAGTTGGCAAAGTTGCCCTTAAGTTTGAGTAGAACATGGGTTAGTGCACATCTAGTGCCCAGATGCTTTTTCAGGTGCCAATCTGATCGAGGACCCCAGAAGCTGTTATCTACTTCCGGGAGGATTGCACTTGCCAGGCTGGCCTTGTTCCATAGAAACTTCTGGTCTAATCTGTTCTACTCCACCGGGTGAAATCTCACACACACATCAGCTGCAGAAATCATATTGACGTCAATGACATTTAAGCCACCTAACTGCATGCAGTCATCATCTTTTCTGCTTAGATTTGAAGCCCAGTAGGGTTCCTTTGTATATATGGACTGCAATGTTTATGGAGCAGAAAAGAAACCTATCAAGTTGAAAAGGGGTGAGAGGCGGAGGGAGGTAGTTTGCCCTTTCTTGTCCTGGAAACAACTCTGGGAAAGAAAAAAGAAAAAAAAAGGAGAGATTGCACAGACAAACAGGCAGCTCAGCAGATCTGAGTCTAAGCAATTTCTGAATGGATAATTGCCTAGAAAACTCATTTGTATTGCCATGAGCATCTTGGGAGCAAGACAGGATATAGTACCCTTAGTGGCATCACTAGGGCGGTGCAGGGGGTGCGGGCCACACCAGGTGACATGCACAGGGGGAGGGGTGACACCAACACTAGTCAAAAAAATTTTTAATCTGGGTATTTTGAAATAATGCCATCGCGTTATATATAATTCGATGTGCCATTTCATGTGGAATGCAATGAAACAAACTGTGTTGAAATATACCTATTCTATCAAAAGTTATAGCAAAAAAACCCAGCAGGGATGGGGAAATGGCGCACCACTGCATCCACTGCCCCGGGAATTGCCCTGCCCACAGCATGGGAGGAGGTCCATCATGTGGGTGACACGCTGGCATCCCACACCGGGTGACACAAATTCAGTGACGCCACTGAGTACCCTGCATGTAGGACTAAGACAAAAGTAAAAAAGGATGTTCAAAAGTTATCCTATATTTTTTAAGGGAAGCAGCTGAAGAGATGTGCAGAACCATCCCAGTGCACACACTGATGGTTCTCTGCAGTCCCCTTACAGGGCAATCCTAGCAATTGACTTGTGCCAATTTCCATAAGATTTGCTCATTATTCTAACTATGATTAGAAGTATTTGTTTCCGGTGAATAACAGCCCAATCTTGAGCTGCATGGAGTTGCGGGACCAGGCAGCTCCCTGGCAGGCTCCTGCCGGATCCGGAGCCTCCCACACTACCGTTGGAAGCACCTCGGGAGAAGGGGACGTTTGTCCCCTTCCCCCGGGTAAGGGAAGCAACCCCGCAATGGGGCTACTCACTTTAGTGGCAACTGTCTGGTCGCCGCTAAAGTGAAGGCGCTCGTGTAGGGCGTGCAGCCCTCCACAAGCACCTAGGATCCTGCGGAGCTCAACTCCGCAGATCTGCCTCCCCCTACCCCCGGAACGCCCCGACCATGCCTCCCCCTCCCCGGAACGCCTCCCCCACGCCCCCATTCCCCGTTCCGCAGCCTGGCGGTCGCAGGCACTGCTGAGCCGCGGAGCGCTGGCGCCCACCGGGTGGGGGCTCAGCGCCAGCCAGAGCTGAGCCAGCTCCGGCAGGAGCCCGGCAGTAAGCCCTGCAAACGTGCCTTATGGCATGTTTGTGACTGTGGTCTGTGCATTGGGCTTTAAGACAGGATTACAGCCTAAGCCTTACTGAACACAATAGGCTTACATCTGAGTAAAATAACATCATTTTCAAACACCTCTATCTATATTTTTTGTTTTTCACAGTGTTTATACCACCCGTCATCCAAGGAGCTCAGGGTGGTATACAAGGTTCCTTGCCTCCTTTTGTCCTCTCCACAACCCTGTGTGGTAGGGGAGGCTGAGAGAGTGACTGGCCCAAGGTCACCAACTATGATGATCTTAACAACACCTACCGAGAACAAATATCTGAAAGTCCTCCCAAATGTATTAAAAGTTGTGTCCATTCTACGATTCACTACAAGTGCAGAGGGCATGTCTGACCATATCTGCAAAGATGAGAGGGGCATCTGCAGCACACTCAACTTCAGAGTCACTGCCTTCATCCTTTGTGCAATTATCACTCAAGGTGCCTGGGAAGAGATCCCACTTCTCTCTTTCATGTTGTCCTCACATCTGTCAGTGCAATCAAAGCCTTTTGTCTGACAGCGCAACCCTTCCCCGGCAGGATCTGTTAACTCCCAGAAGTATTATTATTTGAGCTCGTGTCGAGCCAACTTTCCTTTTGTTCATGACAAAGCTCTGATATTGTCAGGCTAAAATTATGGGTGATCTATGTCTTGCTGTCAGCCCCGGAGATATGGCTCAAATCATTTGAGCACCTGAGATTTCCCTTTGTCTTGCTTAAAGTAGAGTATGGCTAAACTTTCTGCAGTTGGAAGAGAGATGACAAAGGTACCCATTTCGCCCTAAGTGTCTAATGTCTGAGAATACATTCAGGCATCTTTCCAACTATGCACAGGCTGCCTAAAGAAGACTGTCATATATCACTTGCCATGAAAAGCTTCCAGAGTAGACAAGCTCCACTGCCTTAAGTCAAGGGCACAATAGAGGTCACAAATCACAGAAGAATCAGGAGATGGACAGAGCACAGCGAAAGGAGTGAATCTAGCAAAAACAGACAAGCAGGAGCAGTCAAGTCTCTGTCAATCTTTGACCTCAGCAAGATGCTCCTGGTAAGATATATGGTGGACTGCTCAAGAATCAAGCTCTAGAAGCTTGGTTTGGTCGCACTAGGATGAAGAGATCCACTGCAACATGGAGTGAAGAGGGTACTAAGATAAACTTTAATTATTCTTGGAAAGCCTATGTTAGGATCACCTTTTCAACATCTTATGACCAGATGGGCTGGGAGAGGTAAGTAAAGGCATAATTTTATCTCCTAATAGACCATCTGGAAATCAGTGGGTCTCCCTAAGGCCTATGCCAGTTTTTTAACTGAGGAACCTCAGGAAGCAGGTCTAGGCCAGGAAAGGGGGATACGATTCTTGCATGTGATCCTACCACTGAGGATCCATTTCCAAACCATCCCCTGCCTAGCTACTTCTTGCTCCAATCTTTCCCCAAACCACCCAACCTGCTCTTGCCATCTCCTTACTGCCACCTAACTCTCCACATGCACCATAGATTCACCACCCTGCCTTAGAACAGAGTGAATTACAGCCAGGGCTGGTCCAAGACACTCTGCAGACTTTAGGGGTGACATTTTGGGTGTCACTTCAGGAACAAGGAGGTCTTGGGGAAGTCCTGGATGAGAATGAAGGTGACCAACTACTGCAAAATAGTAGATGGCTCCAACACACTACCCCCTAACTCCCTTCAATTGGAGCTGGAGGACTCTGGGGGAAGCACATTACAGGTTGGATCCCATAATCCGTGAGGGTTTCATCCTATACCCTCCTCCAGATACAGCACTGGGATCCACGGATACCAGTGTCCACATTTAAAGAGCTTGAAAAACACAAAAAAGTGCCAAAATTGGGACTCCTACAATATTGCGACCAAAACATTTAGCAGCCTATAGAGCTCTTTTTGCCACTGAAAACCAACTTTCAGGTCATGAGGAGGTTCATTTCTTCTACCAGGCTTCCCTAGAATGCATTGCAGTACAAATGTGCACCTATGGTTCATGGACATCTATGGTTCATGGGTTCCAGAACCGCAGATACCTATCCAGATACCAGATCCCTATCCAGGCACACCATGAGACAAAGCTGCCATCCCCACAGCATTCTTCAAAGCCAAAAGATCGTAAAACTACAAAGGGATAGTTGGTTGGCCTTCAGTCTCGAAAGACTATGGTATAAGCCTACAGCACCCAGTATTCCCAGGCGGTCTCCCATCCAAGTACTAACCAGGCCTGACCCTGCTTAGCTTCTGAGATCATGGTATAAGCCTACAGCACCCGGTATTCCCAGGCAGTCTCCCATCCAAGTACTAACCAGGCCTGACCCTGCTTAGCTTCCGAGATCAGGTGAGATTGGGCATGTACAGGGATATCAGTGGTAATGATCACCCCCGGTTTACTGCATAGCGATTATCCCCGTTTCTCACACTTAACCAAGTTTAAATTGGCAGAAACAGCCTAACCAGATTACATTTGAACAGTCTGGAAAATGGCAGCAGTTCCCTGCAGCTCAGCAAGCTTAATCCATGGGCACAGAAAATGTCATTAAAGTTATTTCTATTAAATATTCCTTTGCAAGACACTAACCTTATCATTCTGGAGACGGGGAACCTGCCTACAGAGGGAATTAGCAAGGACCTCCAAGCTATTTCTCAGGGCTGGAACAGCTGAGCTGTAACGGCTTTCCCCACTTCTCATCACAATAAACCGCCCACCTCCCACATTGCATAACTAGGAATGCTTGATAGACAGCACCATTAAATATCTGCTGCCACAGAAATATTCCAAAGGTCTTTCAAAATTATGCTCATTGACGTGTTAGCAGCATTCACTTACGGGGAAAGATAAGAATGTTCTTTGGAAAATGACCTGCCACGCTGTCTTTGAGGCCAACCTGCCCTGTGAAGACCACGAAATGACACTGAGAAAATGGACTGATTCCCATCCTTAGGGTGCAATCAGTGCGCATTTACCTGGAGATAAATCCCTCTGAACACAGTGAATTTAATACCCAAGTCAATATGCACAGTATTGTGTTATTAGTGGGATGATTTGAATGACATTTTTCATTCAGAATGCTTATTTATTGTTCACATATTTATACTATCTTCCCTTCAAGGAGTTCAGGGTGGTATACATGGTTCCTTCGCACTTTTTGTCCTCACAACAACCCTGCGAGGTAGGTGAGGCTGATAGATATAGACTGGCCCAATGTTACCCAGGAGGCTTCATGACTCAGCAGGTATTTGAAACTGGATCTTCCAGGTCTAAATCCAATTCTCAAACCACTACACCAGTGTTTCCCAACCTGTGGGTCGAGACCCACCAGTGGGTCATGACCTGATTGTTGGGCGTGCAACTGACAAGCAGATAGCTCAGTGTTTTTCAAACTCTCATGGAGTTTGAGCCACTGTAACTGCTTGCAGGGGCGGGGGGGAGGCAGCAGGGATGGGTGGAAGGCAGCGGTGCGGCCCCCAGGATCCTGCCTCTGCTAAAGCGGATTGCTCCACTTTCACTGCTGCAGGGAGTCCTGCCAAAGGTCGCACCGGGCTTCCAGCACCCCGGGAAGGCTGCAGGAGGCTTGGGTAAGTGAACCCAAGTCCCTGCAGCCCACCGAGCGGTGCGATCCTGGGGATCGTGCCGCTGTCTCCACCCTGTCTCCAGGCTGCCCCGCCCCTTAAGGGGGCAGAGGCCAGGGCCCACAGGATGGGGCGTCGCAATGCTCCAGTTTGAAAAGCCCTGAGATAGCTGTATTGAACCCTATGGAAAATGAAACTGAGCTGCACGTTTGTGTGTGTTCCTATCATTCAAACCAGTCAAGTATATTTAAAGCCACTCTGTAAATGCAACGTTGGGGGGGGGTGGCTAAAAAAAAGAAGAGATATATTGTGCCTTTCCAGTGTCGGGGTGGATTGTGACTGAAGAGGGAATCAAAAGTAGCTACAGATTTATTAAACACATACTGAATAATCTTTAAAAGAAGAAAAAAATAAACAAGCAATTGTGCAATCTGGTGTGTGTGTCCTTGGACAAGGACAACATGCAAGAGAAGAGATAACTTCACTTTTTTTTCCCTTGAAATGCTGTAATTGTGGAATATTTTGTTGTGTATAAAGAAGTCTATTATTAGTGATCTGTGATATTCAGTGACAAATTGATGCAGTAGGAAGAGCATTCAAGGTTAGAAGACAAGCGACAGAATGCATTTGTTGTCTACATTATACTGCTCAAATCACTACAGTTTCTGCAAGAGTCTAAACCTGTGGTTCTCAACCGGCAGTACGCATACCCCCAGTGGTACGCCAGCAGTGTTGGGTGGTACGCATAGCATCTACTGCCCAGCAGTGCAATCACAAGAGCTTCCTATGCGCAGGAACAAGAAGCTAGAGCTGGTGGGCAAAGCAGTTTCCAAGCACAAGAAAAAGTTCTCCTACCCACTCTGAGACTCTCACTAACCTTGGAAGCTCCAGTCATGGTCTCCAAACCCAGAAGTAACTAGTGATGATGTCACTCCCAGTTACTTCCAGTGGTTCCTCTGAGGACAGCACAATGGCAAGAGGTACGTCGGGGGAACAACGTTGGGAAACGCTGGCCCAAACCATGAAAGGGACTGGGGTTTTAATGTAAACCTACCCTGAATTTTTGCAGAAAGCTTATCTGAGACCCCTGAAAGAATGACAGAGAACAGCAACTAAAGGTATCCTGGATAGATTGCTGAGGGCGGTGATGGAACCTCCCACACTAGAGACTGTCAAGCAGAGTCTTGACAGGTACCCACTAAATATTAACTAGCAGGAGTTCCTGCTACAGGTAGGGGGTTGGACTAGATGACCTTACTCTATGGTTTCCAACTCTATGATTCTATGAAAAATACCAGTGCCGACGGATGCTGCAGAAGCTTGCGTAAACCTTCAGGTCTACACAGCAAATCATAAGAATCTAGTTGTACAGAATCAGTATCCAAAATAGGGTCTTTCATAAATTTATGTATAGTACCCTCTACATACAAGATACTTTACAGCAGGTGAGAGGCTAGGTTTGTATTAGAATAAACCCCCCCCCCCCAAAAAAAAAAAAGAAGAAAAGAAAACAGCAGCTGCACTCCAGCTTCTGAAATGATGGTTGCTGTTTTTAACATCCCCTGCTGGCCACGGGTTACTCTCTAAGTTTCCAGGGCAATGCCCCCATCACTCAGCAGGTAGGCAGAGGAAACCAGCTGAAAGTCACTTAAGGAAAGAGTAGTTGGCTGATCAATCTCGTCTGATCTTGGAAGCTAAGCAAGTTCAGGCCTGGTTAGTACTTGGATGGGAGACCGCCTGGGAATACTGGGTGCTATAGGCTTATACCATAGTCTTTCGAGACTGAAGGTTGCCAACCAGTTGGCTGATAAGCAAATTAGCGTACAGTTTGGTGCCCGTGGAGAATCCGTCCCTAGACACGCCCCCCCCATGGATAGAGAAACCTGCAGATAGTCGGATTTGCAGGTGGGAGCCATCAGAGTACCTCCAGGCAGGACTGGAAGCACCTTCTGGTTGTGTCTGGAGGTGTTCTGAGGCACACAGAGTTCTCAAACAGCTCCGAAGGGCTACCAGAGGCTTTTGAGAAGCACTTCTGGGTTTTCGTCAAAACGTTCCCCTTGCCGCAGAACACCTTCCAGGTGTGACCAGAAGGCACTTCAGGTCACATCTGGGAGGTTCAGTGAGGTGCTCCAGACCTGGGTTGGGAGCCCTGGTAAGATAAATCTGCAGGTCCCAAATCTGCGGATAAGAAGAGTCCACCTGTACTCCCGCTGGTGAGCACTATAGCTCCTACATTAGAAGTGCAAGATCTTTGCCCCCCCTCACTCCCCTACCCTACAAAGCTGAGGACAACAGGAGGTTGACTCACAGCCCAATCCTATGCATGTCTACTCAGAAGTAAGTCCCATTAGGGTCCATGGGGCTTACGGGCTGTCAGTTTCCAGGGATCTCTCGTCAACGGCGGGACTGCTGTTTTTCTGCAGGTCTCAGCAGCTAACCACTGGCCTGCTTTAACTTAACTGTGCAGGAAATAGATGAAATAAGGAACTAACCAGGATCTTTAGGATACATTAGATTACACACAGACAGACAAACCTGAGTTGTTCGATTGCTTGGCAGGATTTTCAATCACAGCCAACCTTAAAAAGCATCCTGAGCACAACCAGGCACAGATCAAGCGATCAGGGAGTTTCTCCCAGGCTAATATTGCTAGACTCAATATTAGCAAATGCTTTTTGCCTCATCAGTTCAGCTCCGGTGCAAAACACACGATTAACACTACGAGCAAGCAATGTGGATGCTCTGCCGTCAAGCCCTGACAAACGACAGGCGCGCATGGTCATGCGGGAACTGTAAACTGCTGATGCTGTTACGCCAGCATCTGTATTACAGGGAGCCTGCTTTACAACTAGAATGAGCACATTAAATCTTGTCAAGCATAGCTAACCCTTCCACTTAAGGGTACAGGGATAAAAAGGGTCCTAAACCAATGTATGCATCTGCTTGGCAAAGGCTTGAAGCTTCCAAAGTCAAGTCAGGGCATTTAAATGATACACATTTGCTGATACCAGTGGCGTCTAGAGATGCGGGCCTCATTGCAATGCGGGGGTGATGCGCATTGGGGGGTGACACCATTACTGGCCAAAATTAAAAAAAACAAAACTTGATATTTTCAAATAATAACACTAACTTATATATCACTCGATGTGTAATTTCATGCAGAACACAATGAAACAAACCACACTGATATATCTCTATTCCAGGGGTGCCCAAACCCCGGCCCTGGGGCCACTTGCAGCCCTCGAGGACTCCCAATCTGGCCCTCAGGGAGCGCCCAGTCTCCAATGAGCCTCTGGCCTTCCGGAGACTTGCTGAAGCCCGTGCTGGCCTGATGCAACTGCCCTCAGTGTGACAGCCAACTGTTCGACCTCTCACATGAGCTGTGGGATGAGGGCTCCCTCCACTGCTTGCTGTTTCACATCTGTGATGCCACAACGGCAGCAAAGGAAAGGCCTTTTATAGGCCTTGAACTATTACAAGACCTTCATTCATTCATATAAGTTCCATCTCTAATATATTCATTTATGTAAATTTATTCTAATTTGAAATGTAAATTTTTTTTCCTGCCCCCCCCCCCCGACACAGTGTCAGAGAGATGATGTGGCCCTCCTGCCAAAACGTTTGGACACTCCTGCTCTATTCTATCAAAAGTTATTGCCAAAAAACCACAACTGTTACCCTGCACATGCCTGATCTTGTCTGATCTTAGAAGCTAAGCAGGGTCAGGCCTGGTTAGTACTTGGATGGGAGACCGCCTGGGAATACTGGGTGCTGTAGGCTTATACCATAGTCTTTCGAGACTGAAGGTTGCCAACCATCTCCCTATACTGAACACTATCTCCCAATCTTGTCTGGTCTCGGAAGCTAAGCAGGGTCAGGCCTGGTTAGTACTTGGATGGGAGACCGCCTGGGAATACTGGGTGCTGTAGGCTTATACCATAGTCTTTCGAGACTGAAGGTTGCCAACCACCAGTGGGGTGGGGTGATGGGGCATCACAGCCTGGAACATTGCCATACCCACGGCATGGGAGGATGTCCATCAAGGGGGATGCCTCCCAGAGTCACATAAACCCTAGTGAAGCCACTGTGACCCATAGTCTCCCTAACCCCATCATCATTCAGCTGGTGGAGAATAAACCTCTGCAGAGGTTTGAGTTGGAGTCTGCAAGGCCTGGTCTTCTGCTTCCAAGTCTATCCGAGAGTCACACTGATTGAGTTTCGACTTCCTGACAAACTAAGAGCTTCTTTGTCCCTGGAAAAGGCAACAAGGCACCACAGGTCTTTCAAAGCCAGCACAGGTGTTGTCAATTATTTTCTTTGCACTGTTGCTTGCCATGCTTATCTGCCTGTGTACGTGGTGCTAAGTGTACGCCAGGCAAGCAAGACACAGACCAGTCTCATGGCATTTTGCCTAGGCTGATGGCAAGGAAGAATCAGATCCCATAAGTCTTAGGGCAGTTGCCTTCAACCTTTTTTGCGCCATGACCCCAATCAATCAATCAAACTGGGGGCCCACCACCAAACTCACCCCCTCCCAAGACCTGATCCACCCCCCTCAACCGTCCCATTTCCTTCTGTCTCTTGTGTCTTCACAACAGCCCTGTGAGCTAGCAGTCAGTGTAGGGCTGGCCATAGAAGCTGCGGGGCAAGACAACAAGAAGAGGTTGTACTGGATGATATCAAGAACTCCATTTCGTTAAGGCAGTATCAGATTGGATCCAAGACCTCTCTTGCACAAGCTTTGAAAGACTGCCACAACCCCCCAAATGAGGCTTTGTGACCCCATTGGGGTCCAGACCCTCAGGTTGAGGAACACTTTTCTAGGGAAAAGACCAAACTTTGGTTCTTCAGAGAAACTCCCCTACTCCACCTCACCTCACCTCTTGCCTATCTCATGGGTGTCAAACGTAAGGCCCGCAGGCAGGATGTAGCCCCCAGAAGCTCTCTATTTGGCCCTCAGGCTCTCCCAGCATCACCATCAGCTGTTGATCTCAGTTGCTGAGCTATGCTGAGGTGTCACTGCTGAAAGGGCAGCCCATATGACAACCCAGCTCTCCCATATCTTGAAAATATGATCAACATTTGCATGCTTTCCCTTTTATCATTTGCAGTTAGTGAGTTCCTACATGAGGGGGGAAAAAGTGCTTATTTCTGGTCATGATCTGATTAATGACATCACTTCCTACTTAATGACATCACGTCTGGTTCTCAGCAGGCACCATGAATGCTATTTGGCCTGCTGTGTGAAACGAGTTTGACACCCCTGCTCTAGCTAGTTGACTAAGAAGAAGCCTTAATTTTGGGAGACCCTACCACTGGCTTCCCCTTGCATTGGTCAGCAGATTTAAACCTGTCAGCAAACCACTTCCTGGGAGCTTTCCAACACACAGTAAACTAAGGCTACACTTTCCTGGGAGTTTTTGTTGGCATCCTTCAGTCTCGGAAGACTATGGTGTCACGCTCTGAATGGTGGTTCTGGAACAGAGTGTCCTCTCCAGTGCGCGAAGCCTGGGTCAAGTAGGTATGGAGGATAGACTGTTTCCCATGCAGCAAATCCCCCCTCTCCACATCGCTGAAATGGTCCAATGGAAAGGCAGAGGCCAATACGGTTGGTTCCAGCGGCGTCGCAGGAGTTGCCAGAACGTGATTGTGTTCAGCCATGAACTGCCTCAGGGACTCCGACTCCGGATTTAGCCTCAAGGTTGACTCCTGAAGCCTTTTCCATAACTGGATGTAGCCACAAGGCAGTGGAGGTTTGGGATCAGAGTTTTCCTTCTCTCAGATGAGCTGCCTTCCCAGGCTTCCCAGTCCCATCTACCCAGTGGCTGTTTAGTTGCCTCTTATGACAAGTACAGCCAAACTGAGGGCCTGTTCTTATCCCCAGCGGGAGTCCTGGGAGTAAGACCCACTGAACATAATGGGACTTACTTTTGAACAGACCCACTTAGGACTGGGCTGTAAATCTTTGACAAGTCAGAGGTTCCTTCCCCACTAAGCATCCTTCACCAACTTCATCTGAAACTCACTCAGGAGTTGCATGATAATTGTGGCACAATCAAAGAGTCCTTTTCCATACCTTCTGCAGGAAGCAGAACAATAGAGATTGTTAAATGCAATCAGTTAACAATAGCTAAAATGAACAATGCAGAATGGGGAGGGGTGGCCCATCAAGGGCCATAAAGAAACAAAAGAAGCGGCCTTGATTTGTTTCCCTGTGGGAATTCTGATGATGAAATGCAGAGTCCTGGGCCACTGCATCACCCTTCCTTTCCCTACTCTTGCTGCTTCCTGTGGGTTGTTCAGCTTGTTTGTTTATTTATCGTATGGCATATAATACATGGACTTGTATATCAGTGCTGGAATCCCTAGCATGTATGCACTGCTGAAACAGAGACGCCTGCGTTGGCTCGGTCATGTTGTGAGAGTGGATGATGGCCGGATCCCAAAGGATCTCCTCTATGGAGAACTCGTGCAAGGAAAGCGCCCTACAGGTAGACCACAGCTGCGATACAAGGACATCTGCAAGAGGGATCTGAAGGCCTTAGGAGTGGACCTCAACAGGTGGGAAACCCTGGCCTCTGAGCGGCCCGCTTGGAGGCAGGCTGTGCAGCATGGCCTTTCCCAGTTTGAAGAGACACTTGGCCAACAGACTGAGGCAAAGAGGCAAAGAAGGAAGGCCCATAGCCAGGGAGACAGACCAGGGACAGACTGAACTTGCTCCCGGTGTGGAAGGGATTGTCACTCCCGAATTGGCCTTTTCAGCCACACTAGACGCTGTGCCAGAACCACCTTTCAGAGCGCGATACCAGAGTCTTTCGAGATTGAAGGTTGCCAACAGTGTAGATGATATAGGGCTCTTTGTTCAAATGTCCAGTTCGTGCAGCCATTCAAGGACAGAGTAACCTTCATAGAAAAAGTCAGACCGTGGGCCAGTATACGTCATAAGAACATAAGAACAGCCCCACTGGATCAGGCCATAGGCCCATCTAGTCCAGCTTCCTGTATCTCACAGCGGCCCACCAAATGCCCCAGGGAGCACACCAGATAACAAGAGACCTCATCCTGGTGCCCTCCCTTGCACCAAACGTCCTCAGTTTGCAGCCAGACACAATGTGGTACATGGTTTGGTGGGTACATGGCTTGGTACATGGTTGATCAGTAACCTGCTAGTTCAGCATTAAGCAGTCCTGCACAGAGGCCTCACTAGAGTTTATGACATCTGGCGAGAGAGCTCATTGCGTCACTCCCAGGATGGATCTCCTCCCATGCTAGACCATGCAGAAAAGCAATATATATATTATACGCACAGCCTATGTGCAGTGGCAACAGTAGGATTGGGAGTGACACCTACGTGCAGTGGCATCAGTAGGGTTGGTGTCACCCCCCATTAACCTTAACTATATAACAGTAGAGGTCACACAACAAATCAATAACCAACAAAAAACCACTGCTTGGAGCGGCACAGTCTCCCTTCTGTGGCAGCAAGCAGCCCAGGACACCCGGCAAATGGCTCGCAACATACGGTTAGGGAACCACTGCAATACGGAACGGCGGGGCTAACCATCATGATTCAATTTATAATACAAGGCCATGCACAAAAATAATATTTGCCAAAGAGCATGTCTATGGGATACATTTCTAGTCTCACTTACTGAATCATTGTTTTAACAGTTGGCTGCAAAGAAGGGATTTTTTTTTAACACCCCCCCCCCCCCGAATTGCACTGAATTACAGCAGTTCATTTCAATGAAGCATCTCTCGGAACCCGTTGGGGCAGAACTCTCCCCTTTCATTTTCTTTTACAAAGATGAATGTTGGGGGGGAACTCTGAAAATTGGCTGGCAGGAGTCGCAATAAAGCAGCCCTCTCCGGAAGCAAGAGTGATTGGCCTGTGCATATTGCCTTTTGTCCCCCATCAACCTCTCGGCAAGAAATGAGCTGAACAACTCCAATTTACACTCCACTGTTCGTGTCTCTGCCTATTAGATGCTAAAACCTTTTCTCTAGGCTGGGTGGGTCTCATAAAACCTGGTGGCTGCGAGTTCATTACTGTATATCTGCCTGACAAATCTACTTGGTAAAACATGATGCTGTGTGTGTGCAATGGGAGGCAACAAAAAAACCAGTGGTTCTCAAAGATTTTCGCACCGGGACCCACTTTTTAGAGTGACAATCTGTCGAGACCCACCAGAAGCGATGTCATTAAGCTGGAAGTGATGTCATTGCCGGAAGTGACGTCATCAAGCAGGACAAAATTTTAACACCCCCATATGACAAACTCCAATTTGATTAATTGCTTAATCCAGTGTTTCTCAAACTGTGGGTCAGGACGCACAAGGTGGGCCGCGAGTCAATTTCAGGTGGGTCCCCATTCATTTCAATATTTTATTTATAATCTATTAGACTTGATGCTACCATGGTATGTGACTGCATTTGGGGAAATGTTACAGATCTGTTCTTTTAACGGGCTATTTTGTGTTTACGATAGTAAATAGAACTTACTCCTGGCTAGGATTGGAGCCTAGGTTTGTTACAAATGTTCCTGCTTGATTAGGTTACTTCCAGTCATGACATCACTTCCAGTGGGTCCTGATGGATTCTCATTCTAAAACGTGGGTCCCAGTGCTAAAAGTATGAGAACTATAGTGCTATGCAACACAGCCTCTTGAATTACCCCAACATGGGAGTTTCATGCATGGAATCACTTGCATCTCCCTTCTAATTATTTCTTTGAGACTTTGTCCCATCAAAACCTTTCTTTAGAGCTCTTATGCCCTCTTTAGAATAATCAGCCTCCCTTTCACCCTCATAATAGCCCTAGTTCTGCAGAAAAACACTGCTGGACCCCAGCACGGAGGTAGCTTGCCTGTTTAAACTGCAGAGGTCCTTCGTCCTCCCATCAACAGCACCTGGGTTCTCGGCAGCACCTGGGTGTGGCAGCCACACACCTGTCTCCTACAGTCACTGCCCATCTGTCCTCAAACCTCCTTCTTTCTGCTCTCCCTCACTCCTTTCTCCTTCCATACCATAAGAACATAAGAACATAAAAACAGCCCCACTGGATCAGGCCATAGGCCCATCTAGTCCAGCTTCCTGTATCTCACAGTGGCCCACCAAATGCCCCAGGGAGCACACCAGATAACAAGAGACCTCATCCTGGTGCCCTCCCTTGCATCTGGCATTCTGACATAGCCCATTTCTAAAATCAGGAGGTTGCGCATACACATCATGGCTTGTAACCCATAATGGATTTTTCTCCAGAAACTTGTCCAATCCCCTTTTAAAGGTGTCCAGGCCAGATGCCATCACCACATCCTGTGGCAAGGAGTTCCACAGAACAACCACACGCTGAGTAAAGAAATATTTTCTTTTGTCTGTTCTAACTCTCCCAACACTCAATTTTAGTGGATGTCCCCTGGTTCTGGGGTTATGTGAGAGTATAAAGAGCATCTCTCTATCCACTTCCTGTGCATAATTTTGTATGTCTCAATCATGTCCCCCCACAGGCGCCTCTTTTCTAGGCTGAAGAGGCCCAAACGCCATAGCCTTTCCTCATAAGGAAGGTGCCCCAGCCCCGTAATCATTTTAGTCGTTCTCTTTTGCACCTTTTCCATTTCCACTATATCCTTTTTGAGATGCGGTAACCATTGGTTACCAACCTGTGGTCTATGGACCCTGAGAAGTGGTCCTTGAGATCTCAGGGGGAAAAAATAATCACCTTGGATCACTTCCAGTGTCTTGCCGTGCAAGCAGTCTCCCAAGAACCCTCAAAGAGGGCGGAAAATGGACAGTCCACAGCCACAAACATTGAAGTGTCAGCTGTGGCTGAGGCAGGCAACCCTCCATCCTCTCTGATAGTCTGTGGAGGTGCCCTTGAGAGACTGACCACCAGAGAGGACAGAGACCAGACTCTCCATAGCCATATGTGGTCCACCACCATTCCAATTTTTACCTCAGTGGGTCTGTGGGCTGCTAAAGTTTGGGAACCATGTTCTGTACCCACAGCCTGGGGCAGTGCTTCTCTCACCTTTGTCCCCAAAGTCCTCATTATCCTGCAGCTGTGAGCCACAACCTTGCAAGTCAAAGGCTCTGGGGTTAACTCTGTATTTTCCCAGGCCTGTCAAGATGAGGGGCCACTGCTGACACCACACACGTTCTTCCTGGGGGAAAGCCTCCACAATTCCGCTACAGGAAGTAGTGGATAGAGAGATGCTCTTTCCCCTCTCACGCAACACCAGAACCAGGGGACCTCCACTAAAGTTGAACGTTGGGGGAGTTACAACAGACAGAAGAAAATATTTCTTTACTCAGCATGCGGTTGATCGGTGGGGCTCCTTGCCACAGGATGTGGTGATGGCGTCTGGCCTGAATGCCTTCAAAGGGGGATTGGACAAATTTCTGGAGAACATAAGAACAGCCCCACTGGATCAGGCCATAGGCCCATCTAGTCCAGCTT